>NC_069504.1:648800153-649101403 GCF_027579735.1 Bombina bombina
GGACACTACTCAGGTAGAAGGTCTCAAATAGGGGTCATTTCAAGAAGCTAATGTTCACCATGCCATGCGGCATGTTCCTTCTGGGTTCCTTGAAGTTATGATCTGCATATTAGAAGGGTCTTGGCCTCTCTTCACCTCGGCACTCCCCTGGGCCAGCTTGTGCCGGTACAGCAGCTTTGTTTAGGGGTCTGATCTCTAGACCTAAGGCTTGGTTGAATGTTGGGAGATCTGCAGGTGTTTTAAAGACAGCTGTCGTTCCATCTTTATTAGATATTATACAAATGGGGAAAACCCCACCTATACTGAATTTGCTGCTCCTTAAGCTTAGAGGTGATGAAGTGTAAATCCCGCTGTTTCTGGAGGGTTGCTGGGCACAAATCTGTAAAGATCTGTATTTCAGTCCCCTCATTTATCAATGGATGCTTGTTCCTAGAATGCCGGAGAAGGTCCTCTTTGTCTCTGTAAGATAAAAGCTTAATGATAATGTCTCTAGGCGGAGCTCTGGCTGGTGGTCTGGGCCGCAGCGCACAATGAGCTCATTCTACCCGAATCTCCGCTGCATTTGTGGCATTTTAAAAGAATTTAAAGAGCTCTTGGATATACTGGCCAATGTCAGGCGGATTTACTGTCTCTGGAACCCCACGGAGCCGCAGATTGTTCCACCGGCTCCTATTTTCCAAATACTCAATTCTGTCTGTCAGGCTTTGTACCACTGCTTCTTGTGACTGCACACAGCTTGTTTGATATTGGAGGTCTGAGCGTAAGGTTTCCTGCACTTCCTCAACCTGAGAGACTCTGTGGTCCACTGCAGCAATGTCTTTTTTCAATTCACCAAACATGAGCTTTACATCCATCATAGCTTCTTTTATGTCTTTTTTTAGATGACAAGTGCTTAATGTCATTCTTGGTAAGATAGCCATAATGTGTAAGGTCCGAGCTCTGAGCTTGTGCAACTCCTGGGTGCCCTTTAGAATCAGATGTGTCTCTGTTAGTGCCTGGGTTTTGTTCAGATGGTATTAAATAGTTCTCCATATTTGTGGATTGGGAGCCCTTTGCCAGTTTAGACATTCTTCTATTAGACATCTCCAGTCAATTATCTTTGCTGACAAGGAAATACTATGCCTAACGTTCCTCCCAGTTGCTAGTGTTAACTTAATTAGCTATATGGTGGTTTATGTCTGGGTTTTTTTGGGGTTTTTTTTCCCCCGCTACTGCTCCACTTTTCCACCTTACAGTAGTGTTATCAGTTGTAACATGGAGACCCTTTATTGCAAACAGTGTAGGCCCAAGGAGCTCTCTTTTAACAACAGTATACTTTATTAATGCTCTCACAAATCGAGCCCTGTGTGACCTTCCGCTGCCGTAAAACAAAGATACTTCCTCTTTACATGACAATCCGACGGCAAGATTTTATGTGATAAGCCTATATAGGCCGTGATGTTCCTATGGGTTCTGTGTTCCTCTGACAATAAACACTCACCCGGGCCACCAGAGTTTCTCCGTCTCGCTTCTGTTCCACAACCGTTTGCTGTGCGGTCAACCAGAGAAAGCTCACGGTAACAGATTACGCCTGACGTGGTCTAATAGTCAGCGCGTCCATCTGCTTGTGGGGGCTTAATCCGCTGTCCCCTCCGCTTCTCTATCGGAGCTACTATGCATCAGCCAACCGACTTAACAGTGCTGATGTCTGATCTGATGTCCGTGATCGGCAAACAGCAATGCGTACTCTGTTGATGCTCCGGCACTATCAGTGCATGACGTGCTTTGCTCCGTAGTAGGCCCAATTGCGCAGCTGCCCCACTTCTTCAGATTCGCCTTTCACGCTTGATATTTGGGTTCTAGGAAGCAGAGTTATATGCCACAACTGTTCAGCGATACTTTGATTACTATAAACTAGCTTCTAACACACTATGAGTTACATCTACCCTATTATGAGAGCATTGAGGCTTCAGAGCTCGATCAATATGCGGCCATCAGCTAGCGTGGCCAGGCTCCGCCCCCGTGTACCCATATTTCTCCAACATTGGTGTGTCCGGTCCACGGCGTCATCCTTACTTGTGGGATATTCTCTTCCCCAACAGGAAATGGCAAAGAGTCCCAGCAAAGCTGGTCACATGGTCCCTCCTAGGCTCCGCCCACCCCAGTCATTCTCTTTGCCGTTGCACAGGCAACATCTCCACGGAGATGGTTAAGAGTTTTTTTGGTGTTTAAATGTAGTTTTTATTCTTCTATCAAGTGTTTGTTATTTTAAAATAGTGCTGGTATGTACTATTTACTCTGAAACAGAAAAGGATGAAGATTTCTGTTTGTAAGAGGAAGATGATTTTAGCAGACAGTAACTAAAATCGGTTGCTGTTTCCACATAGGACTGTTGAGATGAAGTAACTTCAGTTGGGGGAAACAGTTAGCAGACTTTTCTGCTTAAGGTATGACTAGCCATATTTCTAACAAGACTGTGTAATGCTGGAAGGCTGTCATTTCCCCTCATGGGGACCGGTAAGCCATTTTCTTAGTCAAACAAACAGAATAAAGGGCTTATTATGGGCTAAAAAAACTGGTAGACATTTTTATGGGCTAAATCGATTGCTTTATTTGTGCATATTATTCAGATTT
The DNA here is from genome assembly GCF_027579735.1 of Bombina bombina. Lineage (NCBI taxonomy): Eukaryota > Metazoa > Chordata > Amphibia > Anura > Bombinatoridae > Bombina > Bombina bombina. The sequence goes on from NC_069504.1 coordinate 648,802,767, forward strand.
AGGCTAACATTTGACATTTATAATCTTGGGGAACGCTTATAAAACGGCAGGCACTGTATTGGACACCTTTTTCAGTCAGGGGGCCTCATTTTCGCGCCATTAATGTGCAGTTGTTTTTTGAGAGCAGGGCATGCAGATGCATGTGTGAGGATCTAAGAATCTCTGAAAAAGCTTTTAGAAGGCGTCATTTGGTATCGTATTCCCCTCAGGGCTTGGTTGGGTCTTAGCAAAGACTATAGCTGGGACTGTATAGGGGTTAAATTGAAAAACGGCTCCGGTTCCGTTATTTTAAGGGTTAAAGCTTTGAAATTTGGTGTGCAATACTTTTAAGGCTTTAAGACAATGTGGTGAAATTTTGGTAATTTTTTAACAATTCCTTCATACTTTTTCACATATTCAGTAATAAAGTGTTTTCTGTTTGAAATTTAAAGTGACAGTAACGGTTTTATTTTAAAACGTTTTTTTGTGCTTTGTTGACAAGTTTAAGCCTGTTTAACATGTCTGTACCTTCAGATAAGCTATGTCCTATATGTATGAAAGCCAATGTGTCTCCCCATTTAAATTTATGTGATAATTGTGCCATAGCGTCCAAACAAAGTAAGGACAGTACTGCCACAGATAATGATATTGCCCAAGATGATTCCTCAAATGAGGGGAGTAAACATGATACTACATCATCTCCTACTGTGTCTACACCAGTTTTGCCCATGCAGGAGGCCCCTAGTACATCTAGTGCGCCAATACTTATTACCATGCAACAATTAACGGCTGTATTGGATAACTCCATAGCAAATCTTTTATCCAAAATGCCTACTTATCAGAGAAAGCGCGATTGCTCTGTTTTAAACACTGAAGAGCAAGAGGACGCTGATGATAATTGTTCTGTCATACCCTCACACCAATCTGAAGGGGCCATGAGGGAGGTTTTGTCTGATGGAGAAATTTCAGATTCAGGAAAAATTTCTCATCAAGCTGAACCTGATGTTGTGACATTTAAATTTAAATTAGAACATCTCCGTGCACTGCTTAAGGAGGTGTTATCTACTCTGGATGATTGTGACAATTTGGTCATTCCAGAGAAATTATGCAAGATGGACAGGTTCCTAGAGGTTCCGGTGCCCCCCGACGCTTTTCCTATACCCAAGCGGGTGGCGGACATAGTAAATAAGGAGTGGGAAAAACCCGGCATACCTTTTGTTCCTCCCCCTATATTTAAGAAATTATTTCCTATGGTCGACCCCAGAAAGGACTTATGGCAGACAGTCCCCAAGGTCGAGGGGGCAGTTTCTACTCTAAACAAACGCACTACTATTCCTATTGAAGATAGTTGTGCTTTCAAAGATCCTATGGATAAAAAATTGGAAGGTTTGCTTAAAAAGATTTTTGTACAGCAAGGCTACCTTCTACAACCAATTTCATGCATTGTTCCTGTCACTACAGCAGCGTGGTTCTGGTTCGAGGAACTAGAAAAGTCGCTCAGTAGAGAAACTCCATATGAGGAGGTTATGGACAGAGTTCACGCACTTAAATTGGCTAACTCTTTTATTTTAGATGCCGCTTTGCAGTTAGCAAGATTAGCGGCGAAAAATTCAGGGTTTGCTATCGTGGCGCGCAGAGCGCTTTGGCTAAAGTCTTGGTCAGCGGATGTGTCATCCAAGACAAAATTGCTTAACATCCCTTTCAAAGGTAAAACTTTATTTGGACCTGATTTGAAAGAGATTATTTCAGACATCACTGGGGGAAAGGGCCACGCCCTTCCACAGGATAGGTCTTTTAAGGCTAAAAATAAGCCTACTTTTCGTCCCTTTCGCAGAAATGGACCAGTCTCTAATTCTGCATCCTCTAAGCAAGAGGGTAATGCCTCACAACCCAAACCAGCCTGGAAACCAATGCAAGGCTGGAACAAGGGTAAGCAGGCCAAGAAGCCTGCCACTGCTAACAAAACAGCATGAAGGAGTAGCCCCCGATCCGGGACCGGATCTGCTGGGGGGCAGACTCTCTCTCTTTGCTCAGGCTTGGGCAAGAGATGTTCAGGATCCTTGGGCGCTAGAAATAGTTTCTCAAGGTTATCTCCTGGAATTCAAGGAACTACCCCCAAGGGGAAGGTTCCACAAGTCTCACTTATCCTCAAACCAAATAAAGAGACAGGCATTCTTACATTGTGTAGAAGACCTGTTAAAGATGGGAGTGATACACCCAGTTCCAATAAAGGAACAAGGTATGGGATTTTATTCCAATCTGTTCGTAGTTCCCAAAAAAGAGGGAACGTTCAGACCAATTTTGGATTTGAAGATCCTAAACAAATTTCTCAGGGTACTATCGTTCAAAATGGAAACTATTCGAACGATTCTACCTACCATCCAGGAAAGTCAATTTATGACTACCGTGGACCTAAAGGATGCGTACCTACATATTCCTATCCACAAAGAACATCATCAGTTCCTAAGGTTCGCTTTTCTGGACAAACATTACCAGTTTGTGGCTCTCCCATTCGGATTAGCCACTGCTCCAAGGATTTTCACAAAGGTGCTAGGGTCCCTTCTAGCGGTTCTAAGACCAAGGGGCATTGCAGTAGTACCTTACTTGGACGACATTCTAATACAAGCGTCGTCCCTGTCAAAAGCAAAGGCTCATACGGACATCGTTCTAGCCTTTCTCACATCTCACGGATGGAAGGTAAACAAAGAAAAGAGTTCTCTGTCCCCGTCAACAAGAGTTCCCTTCTTGGGAACAATAATAGATTCCTTAGAAATGAGGATTTTTCTGACAGAGGTCAGAAAATCAAAACTTCTAAGCTCTTGTCAAGTGCTTCATTCTGTTCCTCGTCCTTCCATAGCGCAGTGCATGGAAGTAGTAGGATTGATGGTTGCAACAATGGACATTTTGCATGTTCCTTTTGCACGAATTCATCTAAGACCATTACAACTGTGCATGCTCAAACAGTGGAATGGGGATTATACAGACTTGTCTCCAATGATTCAAGTAGATCAAAAGACCAGAGATTCACTCCGTTGGTGGCTGACCCTGGACCATCTGTCCCAGGGAATGAGCTTCCGCAGGCCAGAGTGGGTCATTGTCACGACCGACGCCAATCTAGTGGGCTGGGGTGCGGTCTGGGAATCCCTGAAAGCTCAGGGTCTATGGTCTCGGGAAGAGTCTCTTCTCCCGATAAACATTCTGGAACTGAGAGCGATATTCAATGCTCTCAGAGCTTGGCCTCAACTAGCAAAGGCCAAATTCATAAGGTTCCAATCAGACAACATGACGACTGTTGCATATATCAATCATCAGGGGGGAACAAAGAGTTCCCTGGCGATGAAAGAAGTGACCAAAATAATTCAATGGGCGGAGGATCACTCCTGCCACTTGTCTGCGATCCACATCCCAGGAGTGGAAAATTGGGAAGCGGATTTTCTGAGTCGTCAGACATTTCATCCAGGGGAGTGGGAACTCCATCCGGAAATCTTTGCCCAAATAACTCAATTATGGGGCATTCCAGACATGGATCTGATGGAGTCTCGTCAGAACTTCAAGGTTCCTTGCTACGGGTCCAGATCCAGGGATCCCAAGGCGACTCTAGTAGATGCACTAGTAGCACCTTGGACTTTCAACCTAGCTTACGTATTCCCACCGTTTCCTCTCATTCCCAGGCTGGTAGCCAGGATCAATCAGGAGAGGGCCTCGGTGATCTTGATAGCTCCTGCGTGGCCACGCAGGACTTGGTATGCAGACCTGGTGAATATGTCATCGGCTCCACCATGGAAGCTACCTTTGAGACAGGACCTTCTTGTTCAGGGTCCATTCGAACATCCAAATCTGGTTTCCCTCCAACTGACGGCTTGGAGATTGAACGCTTGATTCTATCAAAGCGTGGGTTTTCAGATTCTGTGATAGATACTCTGGTTCAGGCCAGAAAACCTGTAACTAGAAAGATTTACCATAAAATATGGAAAAAATATATCTGTTGGTGTGAATCCAAAGGATTCCCATGGAATAAGATAAAAATTCCTAAGATTCTCTCCTTTCTACAAGAAGGTTTGGAGAAAGGATTATCTGCAAGTTCCCTAAAGGGACAGATCTCTGCTTTATCTGTCTTACTACACAAAAGACTGGCAGCTGTGCCAGATGTTCAAGCATTTGTTCAGGCTCTGGTTAGGATCAAGCCTGTTTACAGACCTTTGACTCCTCCCTGGAGTCTAAATCTAGTTCTTTCAGTTCTTCAAGGGGTTTCGTTTGAACCTTTACATTCCATAGATATTAAGTTACTATCTTGGAAAGTTTTGTTTTTTGTTGCAATTTCTTCTGCTAGAAGAGTTTCAGAGTTATCTGCTCTGCAGTGTTCTCCTCCTTATCTGGTGTTCCATGCAGATAAGGTGGTTTTACGTACTAAGCCTGGTTTTCTTCCTAAAGTTGTTTCTAACAAAAATATTAACCAGGAGATAGTTGTACCTTCTTTGTGTCCGAATCCAGTTTCAAAGAAGGAACGTTACACAATTTGGACGTTGTCCGTGCTCTAAAGTTCTATTTAGAGGCTACTAAAGATTTCAGACAAACATCTTCCTTGTTTGTTGTTTATTCTGGTAAAAGGAGAGGTCAAAAAGCGACTTCTACCTCTTTACTTTTGGCTTAAAAGCATTATCCGATTGGCTTATGAGACTGCCGGACGACAGCCTCCTGAAAGAATCACAGCTCACTCCACTAGGGCTGTGGCTTCCACATGGGCCTTCAAGAACCAGGCTTTTGTTGACCAGATATGTAAGGCAGCGACTTGGTCTTCACTGCACACTTTTGCCAAATTTTACAAATTTGATACTTTTGCTTCTTCGGAGGCTATTTTTGGGAGAAAGGTTTTGCAAGCTGTGGTGCCTTCCGTTTAGGTAACCTGATTTGCTCCCTCCCTTCATCCGTGTCCTAAAGCTTTGGTATTGGTTCCCACAAGTAAGGATGACGCCGTGGACCGGACACACCAATGTTGGAGAAAACAGAATTTATGCTTACCTGATAAATTACTTTCTCCAATGGTGTGTCCGGTCCACGGCCCGCCCTGGTTTTTTAATCAGGTCTGATTAATTATTTTCTCTAACTACAGTCACCACGGTACCATATGGTTTCTCCTATATATATTCCTCCTGTCCGTCGGTCGAATGACTGGGGTGGGCGGAGCCTAGGAGGGACCATGTGACCAGCTTTGCTGGGACTCTTTGCCATTTCCTGTTGGGGAAGAGAATATCCCACAAGTAAGGATGACGCCGTGGACCGGACACACCGTTGGAGAAAGTAATTTATCAGGTAAGCATAAATTCTGTTTTTTTTAATCAAAATTTCCATTTAGACATTTGATGCTGATACATGAAAAAATATGGTATCTAAATTGTACAATTATCAGAATATTGAAATCTTAAAACAATGAATACAATGATAATGTTGTATGTTTACTAAGAATCTAAGGTAAACTCAAAGCATTTTACATTGCTTAAGCAAATCAGAAAATCTAACAAAGTATGAAATATATAGGAGAAATTAGAAATGTTATTTTGCCAAATATGGCCTCGCTTCCATTGAGTCGTTAAAAATGGAGCCGTAAGCTACCGAAGCGGCCGACAGCTAAAAGTAATTTACGGCTGCATTTTAGTACCAGGTTTCCATTGAAAAGATTAGCGTGTTGCGCGCAGTCGCTCTTTTCGTGTAGCTGTAAGTTAACGTTGTGTTAACGCTTCCATCTGACGTCGGATTTCTTGAAAATCAATTAGTTGCTAAGGTAACCCGACCTTACGCTATAGAATTTACGTTTAACGTCCGTGCTTATTACCTGTGATCGCCTCTCAAGAAAAATAAAAAAACACTTATCCATATTTTTAATATTCAAATACTATTTTCTAATATAATTATATTTAACACTTCATAAATATAAGTAATATTTATTGCTGCCCTAGGCATAGGTCTAGTTTGCATTCTGTAGATATGTTCTTGCATATATTATTATATTTAAATATATACTGATATTTCTATTAGAATATAAGTTCAACTATTTCTATACATGAGACAACAATAAATATTACTTATAACAATTTATTTCTACATTAAAACACTTGCATTATTTGCAAGTTTTATAATTTCAATAGAAAATAGGTCTCAAAAAGCACAATTTTCCTCTTTTGCACCTAGTTGAGCTGGGGGTAATATATCTCAATGTATCGACAGCCTCCGACAATGTATTAACGGTTAGCGCTTTCAATGGAAACCTGGTATAATTTATCGATTAACGGCTTCTATTACTTTCTATGGGACGCAAAAATCTTTTCGGCAGCCGAAGTCCGGCAGCCGATATTGAGGTATAACGCGCCATTGGAAACAGTCGTTAAACGCTATTGCTTTCGACAGCATATTTAACGGTTTGCGAGTGCACGCAAACTGAATTACGACTCAATGGAAGCGAGGCCTATGTAGGTGAACTATATGTTCATCACCTGAAGAGACTGAAGCTTGACAAAGACAAAGATCTTCAGAGACTTCTTCACTTATAGTCAAGCTGTGAGAGACTGACAACAAATATGGAAGAACCGCACAACCCTATGTAACACATATGCTCGTGTACTGCTCAAAGCTGTGCCAAGGTGAGATGCAAAACGCAAATACAATAAACTTGTGTATAAAGAAGACCAATTATACCATAGCATTGCTTTTGGATGTAAAGGTCTTGCAGAATGAGTAATTGTCTTATAACTTAAGGGTTTGTACCATGATCTCTTAGCTAACATTGCAGTTTAACAAGTCCAGCTGGCAACTGAAGCAATTGAGCCCATCCATCTCCTCCTTGGATTATACTGAAGGATAAACAGAGACAATTTGTGAATAAAAGTTATGTTTTATGTGTAGAATTCCCATGTGGGTGCTTGGCACCTGTAGTATAATATGATATTGAAAATTGGTGGATCATTTAATGAGATTTAAAGGTGGTTTGGTGGCGCCCCCTTTTCTTTTCCTTTAAGTACTTTGCATCAAGCACCTTAGCTCACTTGTGGATATCACAGTGTTGGTAACACTTATGGTGGTTTATAATTGATTTGGTACCATTTCTATATTACTGTAACTTAAAGGGAAATAAAACCCCAAACAAATATTTCATGATTCCGATAGAACATGCAAAGTTAAATATTGTTTAAATGTATTTCTTCTATCAAATGTTCTTCTTTCTTTTGGTATCTCTTCTTTAAAAGCAGGTCTGTAAGCTCAGGAGCATACACACGTCTTGAGCACTGTATGGCAGCAGTTTTGCAAGATTGTTATCCATTTGCAAGAGCACTAGATTGCCTGCCATGCAGTGCTCCAGACACCTACCTAGGTATCTCTTCAACAAAGAATAACATGGGAACAAAGCAAATGTGATAATAAAAAACTTTTTTTTTTTTTTAAATTGTCTGCACTGTCTGAAATACAAAAGAAAATGTTTAAGTTCCATATCTCTTTAACTATTTGCCATACTATGCTGAGTACCTGCTCCTCTACCTGTGACTCATTCATGCAGATAGAAAAATGCCTCACTCCAGGTCACTGGGGAATGCTACGTTGTGGGAGGACTGGCAGAATATGTTTCTGATCACATATGCGCATATGCTTTATTATTATTTATCAACTATTTTACCAGGAACGATACATTGAGATTTCTCTCGTTCCACAAAACATTGCATTGATACAATAGGGTACAATAAAATACAAAAACAATAATAATACATAATTTATGCAGAAATGTAACATAGAACAGGTAGGAAATATATAATCAACCATGACAGGTGCATTCTGTTTTGAGATATGTAGAGAGGGATCTCTTAAAGGATATTAGCCTTCGGGAAGGTTTGAAAGTGTGCGGGAGGTCGTTCCATAATTGTGGTGCTCTGCAGGAAAAGGAGGATCGAGCTGCTTTCTTTTTGTATTGAGGCAAACTAAATAATGTGCTGGTACTGGATCGGAGGTTATAGGGGGTGGGAATAGCCGGGGAGAGCATTCTGCTCAGGTAGGGTGGGAGCTTCCCAGAAAAGCTTTTAAAGTGACAGTCTAGTCAAAATTAAACTTTCATGATTCAGATAGGGCATTTTAAACAACTTTCCAATTTACATTTGTCATCAAATTTGCTTTGTTTTCTTGGTAGTATTTTTGAAAAGCTCAACCTAGGTAGAATCAAACTGATTTCTAAACTGTTGAAAACCGCCTCTTAGCTCAGAGCATTTTGAAAGTTTTTCACAGTTAGACAGTACTAGTTCATGTGTGTCATATAGATAACATTGTGCTCACTCCTGTGGAGTTATTTAGGAGTCTGCAATGATTGGCTAAACGGCATGCCTGTGAAAAGCACTGAGATAAGGGGGCAGTCTGCAGAGGCTTAGATACAAGGTAATCACAGAGGTAAAACGTATATTAATATAACTGTGTTGTTATGGAAAACTGGGAAATGGGAAATAAAGGGATTATCTATCTTTTTAAACAATAACAATTTTAGTGTAGACTGTCCCTTTAAACACAAGGCTGGAAAGATGGAGAGTGCGTCTGGATTCCAGCGACAGCCAGTTTAGTTCTTTTAGCATGTCACAATGTTGGGTCCTGTAGTTACATTGTAGCACAAAGCGGCAGAACGAGTTATACAATGTATTAAGTTTATTAAGGTGAGTTTGCGGTGCAGGTGCATATACTACGTCCCCATAATCCATGATTGGCATCAGCATTTGCTGTACAATCTTTTCCTTTACTGTAGGGCTGAGGCAGGATTTGTTTCTGTACAGGGCACCTAGTTTTGGATAGAGTTTAGATGCAATTATTTCTATGTGGAGGCTAAAAGATAGATTGGGGTCTAACATACCCAAGTATTTGGAAGAGTGGACTGCGGTCAGTGTGCAATTTGATTTTGTTTTAATGCGTAGATGGGAATTTTTTAGTTTGTGTAATTTAGGTCCCGTTCCAAAGATCATTGTGACAGTTTTGTCAGTGTTTAGAAAGAGTTTGTTTTATGAGGTCCCCTTTTCTACCTCTGTGAACTGGTCTTGGAGCACTGCCTCAAGCTTACCGCCAACCTGAGGATTTACATGTGACCCCTGGAAGCATCCATTTCAGCCCATCGGTTTTCTAGTGCTAGGTAAAATATCTGACTTTTATCCACAGTACACAGATTTCCTCTACAAACTTCACAAGCCATATGCCCTGACTCTTCTTTCTCCTCTTTCGTTGACTCTCTAGTTTACACACAGTAGATTTTGTAAGGGGGAAGTTCCCATTATTTATGACCTACATAAGCTTTCCTTAGATGAAAATCAGTTACCTATAACAGCTTTAGTGGGTAACTGAGCGCAGAAAGAACATTCTTATCACATCTGTTCTTCAGCTGTAGAGCCATGATAAAAATTCCGGAGTATTGCTGCATCAACTGTTCTGCTCTAAAGCACAAGATCTGAGTTGTGTGAGAAGATTGTGACATAAAGAAAGAGAAATGTACATAGCACAAACTTAGGGCATGTTACTGTGTGGTTTGCCTTATTCTGTACAATGTTGTCAACACATAATAATATTACAAGGAAATGAAACCCAAAATTGATTTTTCATGATTCAGATACAAAAATTTAAACAACTTTCTAATTTACTTCTAATATCAATTTTTCTTTGCTATGTTGGTATATTTTGTTAAAAAGCAGGGATGCATGCTTAGGAGCCGGCTTTGCAAGAATGTTATCCATGTGCAAAAGCACTAGATCGCAGCACTATTCCTGCCATATAGTGCTCCAGATGCCTACCTAGGTATCTCTTCAACAAAGAATATCACAGGAACAAAGCAAATTTGATAATAGGAATAAATTGGAAACTTTTTTAAAATAGTCTGAATCACAAAAGAAAAATTGTGGGTTTCATATCCCTTTAACACGGCAATAAAGGTATGATCATATTAGATGACACTAGCCGATTCTCTTTGATAAAGATGTGTTTCTTTTAGTGCAGCACCATATTAGGACTGAGAAATGTATGGGGCATTTTTATGATGGTGCGAGCAGACATGATCCGATATAGCGGCTTGTGTCTGCTGCACATCGAAAAATGCCGACAGCCAATAGAATGCGAGCTCAATCTGATTGGCTGATTGGATCAGCCAATCGGATTGAACTTGATTCTGATTGGCTGATTCCATCAGCCAATCAGAATATTCCTACCTTAATTCCGATTGGCTGATAGAATCCTATCAGCCAATCGGAATTCGAGGGACGCCATCTTGGATGACGTCCCTTAAAGGAACCGTCATTCGGCTAGTAGGCGTCGGGAGAAGAGGATGTTCCGCGTCGGAGGTCAGCAAGATGGATCCGGAAGAAAGAAGATTGAAGATGCAGTTGATAGAAGACTTCATCCGGATCATGGACCTCTTCAGCTCCCGCTTGGATGAAGACTTCATCCGGATCATGGACCTCTTCAGCTCCCGCTTGGATGAAGACTTCAGCCGGATCATGGACCTCTTCAGCCCCCCGCTTGGGCTTGGATCAGGACATCGGAGGAGCTCTTCAGGACGGATCGGTGAACCTGGCAGGGTGAAGATAAGGTAGGAAGATCTTCAGGGGCTTAGTGTTAGGTTTATTTAAGGGGGTTGGAAACAAGGAAATGAAGGAATCCGGCACTTCTTGAAATCTTTAAGAGCACACAGTTTTTATTGGCAGGTAAAAAGGAAAAGCAAAAGTAGTACATAGCAGCCCCAGCAATTTAGTCATTGCGGCACAGCAAACAAAAAGTTAGCATGGATGGTGGTCACTAGAGCTGACGCGTTTCGGCATCCCCCGCCGTAGTCATAGCATGGATAGTGACCATCATCCTCAAGTTTAAAAAGGGCACTCTTTCACCTCATTGGTTTAAAAGTTAAACACACCTCCAATGTATACTAATAACAATGTTTCTTAATTGTTACATTTCAATACCTAATGTGTGGCAATGCACTAGATAGAGACTTTGTGTGGAGTATTAATTAATTGTTAGAATGTGGACTTGGGCAATAATGAGATTAAGTTATGTTAATAATTGTAATTTGACAATGTTCTGCTAAATAATATGTTATATATTTGTCTGCTTTTAAATAAGACTGTTTAACTTTTGAAAGAATTTTTATTTTTCTATTAATGTTAAGTTAATTTGTTTTATATATAACGTGTAAGCCTCTGTATTCTTTTAAACCATGGAACATCTGTTTGTTCCTTAAGTTATAGTATTTTATTAAGAATCAGAATAGAGATAAATATATATATGTTCTCTATCGTGCTTAAACAGGCTTAGGCTTGGCATGATTGTCACAAATCACAAAAATCTCAAAAATCACACAAAAAGAGACAAACCTAAGTAAGTACATTATGTATACATGTGCATCCTTTTAGGTGCACACATATGCATGTGGAACATAGGTCAGTGGGTATAGATCACTAAGACCCTCTCTCCACTGTAAGTTTAAAGCCAGAAATTGATTAGATCAAATTCACTGTTGAGACCTAATGGTCTTCTGGTCTTAAGTTTTAGGATCCAGAAGACCTCTTCTCTGGCCAACAAAAGATCCCTGTTCCCTCCTCTCTGAGGTCGTGGGACATACTTAATTATGGTCCAGCTCAGTGTTGCTGGACTTTTGTTGTGAGACCACAGAAAATGTGTGATCAGAGGAGCTGTAAGGGTACCAAGTTTTATGTTATTTACATGCTCACGCACTCTGGCTCTGACCTCTCTTGAGGTCATGCCAACATATTGTAAATTGCATGTAGTGCACGTCAATAAGTAAACAACATAAGTAGCCCTGCAATTAAAACATCTTTCATGTTCGAAGGATTCACCTGTTACTGTGCTCCTAAAACCATTTCCTACAGTAAGATGGTTACAAGCTATACAATCTGTGTAATGGCATCTGTAGACTCCTTTGGTATCTAGCCACGAGCTGGATGAATTTCCGGTTTTGGCTTTAGGCATTGTCGGTGCTACCCTATTGCCTATGGTGATTCCTCTTCTGAAGGCGAAGCGACAGCATTTCCTGGACAAATCAGCTAAGCCCTCATCTGCTGAAAGCAGGGGAAAATGCTTAGAGATTATTTTGCAGATGTCTGAATATTGGTCACTGTATGTGGTCAGAAAGGTAATGTTTTCTTTTGATTGATTTTGAGTTGACTTATCATCTTTGTTCTTATCAAGTAAATCATTTCTATCCTTTTTACTTATTTCTTTCTTGATACCCAGTAACATTTTCTTGGGATAGCCTCTAGAAACTAACCTATTGGTTAGTTCATTGGCCTGTGTTTCAAACATATTTTTGTCTGAGCAATTCCTAAGAGTTCTAACATATTGGCCCTTGGCAATGGCTTTAAAGACTCTGTTAGGGTGGTTGCTCTTGGCATGTAAGATTGTGTTTTTCGCTGTGGGTTTGCGAAAAATACTCGTAGAGATGAAACCTTTGGTTTCTGAAATGTTACCTTTTAGATTAACATCTAGGTAATTGGTTGTATTAGGGTCGGTTTCAAACGTGAAACTGAGGCCTATATTGTTACTGTTCAAGTACTGAATGAATCTGGGGATCAAATTTGTATCACCTTGCCAGATTAGAATAAGGTCGTCTATGAACCTCTTGTAAAAAATAATGTATTGTTTGTATTCATTTCTATCTCCATAGATGTGGGACTGCTCCCACCACCCCATATAGAGGTTGGCGTAAGAGGGGGCAAATTTGGCCCCCATAGCAGTCCCACATCTCTGGAGGTAGAAATTATTGTCAAAACAAAAGTAGTTATGTGTTAAAAGAAAATTAGTTACCCGCAAAATAAAACTGCATTGTTCCTCCTCAAAATGTCCTGAATTTGTTAGAAAATGCCTAATAGCTTTTAGACCTTCTTTGTGGGGGATTGATGAATATAGTGCTTTTACATCTATTGTGACCCAAGTGTTCGTTGTTTTCCAACCCACATCTCTCAAAAGGCCCAATAGATGTTTTGTGTCTGATAAATGGCTTGGTAAGGTCAACACATAGGGCTGCAATATTGCATCCAGCCATTGTGAAAGTTTCTCTGTCAGAGAACCAATGCCACTGATGATAGGTCTCCCATGGACTTCTGTCCCAGGTTTGTGGATTTTGGGCAAGTGGTTGAAAATTGGTCTGACTGGGAATTTAACTTGTAGATATTTGTATGTTTCTTCATCATACATTCCTATCTCCCTTCCTTCATCTAGTAAGTCTAAAAGTTCAGACTCAAAGACATCAGTGGGGTCTTTGTTTAGCAAAATGTATTGTTCAGTGTCCATTAGCTGTCGCCTCGCTTCAGTTTGGAATTGATTTTTGCTCATAACCACTATAGAGCCGCCTTTGTCCGCGGCTCTAATCACTATGTCATTGTTATTTTGGAGCCTTGTAAGGGCTTCCTTTTCTTTTAATGAAAGATTGGATCTGCCTGAGTTAGAACTGCATTTGTTTGAGAGAGTGGTGAGATCATTCTCCACCCTCTTTTGGAAAATTTCCAAAATTTGACCCCTGTTCTGGATAGGGTAAAAGGAGGAGTTACCTTTAAATTTGGGTAAACTTGGGATGTTTATAGGCCCCACTGCTCCCAAAGAATGCAATTCTTCTAAGGCTATTACGTCACAGTCTTCCTCAAATGTAAGGTGTGATGTGGTGGTTGTTGTAGTGGTCCTATTTATACCAGTGTCAGACTCATCAGTTTGTTTGTAAAATTTTCTTAGTGTCAGATTTCTAATCAACTTGTTCACATCTAAAAGAGTTGCGAACAAATTGAAATTAGAAGTAGGAACAAAACTAAGGCCTTTATTTAAGACCTTAATTTCAAGGTCAGTTAATATGTAGTCAGAGATGTTAATAACATTATTCATTACTGGTATTTCGTGTAATGTCCCCTCTTTTGACTCCTCTGTGGATATCTGTTGGACCTGGTCTGTTCTATTTTGTCTTGTTCCAAAGTTGGTGTCTGGGGGTACTGGTTCTTTGTTGCCTTTTGGCCCCCCCCGTTTATACCAACTGGGCCTAGACAAAAAACCTTCTCAAATTCATCCACATTGCCAGATTTGGGAGTTGGCACATATTTACTTGCAGTGCCTATATTTTGTGTGGATTTATGTGAAGGTTGGGGTGGTAGTTGTGGTGGGGGTGGCTGTGTAGCTGAAGTTTGGACCAAGATCGATTTAATTTTAGGTTTAACTGCAGCTTCTGGTGTGTCATATGTGGGTTCTAGGGAAGGTGGTGCAGACTGAGTTTTTTCTAGGTGTGACTGTTCTTCCTCACCTGAACTTTGGAACTCATCTGTTGATTCTGCTTCACTTTCGCTGAACCTCACTCTTCTATTATCATACTGGTAGTAATTTCTGCCTCTTCTCCCCCTCCCTCTACCCCTTCTACCTCTATTACCTCTGGGGTATGGTTGGTAACTTCTAGATAAAGACTTGTCCCTCCTATGCCACACATACACTCTGTTCAAGTCATAGTCATTCTGGTCCCTGATGTACTTCCTATGTTTAATCTCTAGTAATAGCTTTTTAGCTTCAGATATACTTTCTGATAAAATTTTATCAAATTTAAGATAATCTTCAAAATCTCTTCTTTTGTTCAATTCTGACTGTGTTAGACCTATCTGGACTAATATTTCCTTTAGTAAAATCGATTTAAATTCAACAATTAGTAATATTAATTTCAAAGAACAGTCCGACAGGGTCTGATTCCAGCGTGTAATAAACTCCTTGTCTTCTGTAATGAAGGTCGGGAATTTGTTTAAACGAAGCCCTCTGGGTATCATTTCCATTTCATGATATTTCATGAGTATTTGTATGTCACATTTTGTCTTTAGTTCTCTTTTGAGGAGTAGCTCCATGTCGTCAAATAAAGTGCTTAATGTCAGTTGTGATTTATCTGTGGTAAATATTTTGTCCAGTTCAATATCAGTTCCCTTCCTTTCTGTCGATGGTTTGAGCGAGAATAATTCACATATTTCTTCTAAGTCAGTCATGTTGAAGAGATGAATATCACACAAACTAACAAAGTCTCTTTCTTATTAATTATATTTATATTGTGCTTAATGCGTGCAATACTTGTGCACAGCTTGGGGTGCTAATGTTTGACAGTTGCTTGAGACACGCTCTTTGTTGTGTCTTATATTTATGTGTATGTAGCCAAAACAATTCAGAAATCAAGTGCTCTCGGGAGGTAAAACACTTGTAATCAAGTGCTGTTCACTTAAAGTCCCTGTTGTCTCATATCGAGGAGTTTAGGGGAAGCCAAAAACCCCTTGGTAACAAACGTTAAAATACAGTGAGGTTCTCCTGTTCATATGAGGTACAAGGGATGACACCTTTAAAGTTCGTATACACTCAGTCAATAGAAAGCGGTTATGCTACAGGACTAGGCAAACAGTTCACAATTCACAATTAAAGCTTATTCATTCAAGCTCATATTTGTATTTACATCGTACTCACAAATTGGATACTTCAGCGTTCGGTCCTGGGGGAACAAGTCTCACTCGTCCACTGCAGTGTCTCCGGTCATGACCGTTTGTTCCCCTGTTCGAACACGCTGGAAACTTCTCTGCGTGTGAGTATGCGAGTGCGTCCTGGCTTCCCGCGGCGTCTGACGTCACTGAGTGGTTCCGTCTCTGGAAATCTGTACGATAGGCAAAAGGTGTCAATTCCCGGAGTGTAGGCCAGATGTCCCGGTAGGCTTATGGAACTTGGAAACAAGGAAATGAAGGAATCCGGCACTTCTTGAAATCTTTAAGAGCACACAGTTTTTATTGGCAGGTAAAAAGGAAAAGCAAAAGTAGTACATAGCAGCCCCAGCAATTTAGTCATTGCGGCACAGCAAACAAAAAGTTAGCATGGATGGTGGTCACTAGAGCTGACGCGTTTCGGCATCCCCCGCCGTAGTCATAGCATGGATAGTGACCATCATCCTCAAGTTTAAAAAGGGCACTCTTTCACCTCATTGGTTTAAAAGTTAAACACACCTCCAATGTATACTAATAACAATGTTTCTTAATTGTTACATTTCAATACCTAATGTGTGGCAATGCACTAGATAGAGACTTTGTGTGGAGTATTAATTAATTGTTAGAATGTGGACTTGGGCAATAATGAGATTAAGTTATGTTAATAATTGTAATTTGACAATGTTCTGCTAAATAATATGTTATATATTTGTCTGCTTTTAAATAAGACTGTTTAACTTTTGAAAGAATTTTTATTTTTCTATTAATGTTAAGTTAATTTGTTTTATATATAACGTGTAAGCCTCTGTATTCTTTTAAACCATGGAACATTGATTTTTCATGATTCAGATACAAAAATTTAAACAACTTTCTAATTTACTTCTAATATCAATTTTTCTTTGCTATGTTGGTATATTTTGTTAAAAAGCAGGGATGCATGCTTAGGAGCCGGCTTTGCAAGAATGTTATCCATGTGCAAAAGCACTAGATCGCAGCACTATTCCTGCCATATAGTGCTCCAGATGCCTACCTAGGTATCTCTTCAACAAAGAATATCACAGGAACAAAGCAAATTTGATAATAGGAATAAATTGGAAACTTTTTTAAAATAGTCTGAATCACAAAAGAAAAATTGTGGGTTTCATATCCCTTTAACACGGCAATAAAGGTATGATCATATTAGATGACACTAGCCGATTCTCTTTGATAAAGATGTGTTTCTTTTAGTGCAGCACCATATTAGGACTGAGAAATGTATGGGGCATTTTTATGATGGTGCGAGCAGACATGATCCGATATAGCGGCTTGTGTCTGCTGCACATCGAAAAATGCCGACAGCCAATAGAATGCGAGCTCAATCTGATTGGCTGATTGGATCAGCCAATCGGATTGAACTTGATTCTGATTGGCTGATTCCATCAGCCAATCAGAATATTCCTACCTTAATTCCGATTGGCTGATAGAATCCTATCAGCCAATCGGAATTCGAGGGACGCCATCTTGGATGACGTCCCTTAAAGGAACCGTCATTCGGCTAGTAGGCGTCGGGAGAAGAGGATGTTCCGCGTCGGAGGTCAGCAAGATGGATCCGGAAGAAAGAAGATTGAAGATGCAGTTGATAGAAGACTTCATCCGGATCATGGACCTCTTCAGCTCCCGCTTGGATGAAGACTTCATCCGGATCATGGACCTCTTCAGCTCCCGCTTGGATGAAGACTTCAGCCGGATCATGGACCTCTTCAGCCCCCCGCTTGGGCTTGGATCAGGACATCGGAGGAGCTCTTCAGGACGGATCGGTGAACCTGGCAGGGTGAAGATAAGGTAGGAAGATCTTCAGGGGCTTAGTGTTAGGTTTATTTAAGGGGGGTTTGGGTTAGATTAGGGGTATGTGGGTGGTGGGTTGTAATGTTGGGGGGGGGGGGTATTGTATGTTTTTTTTTTACAGGCAAAAGAGCTGACCTTCTTGGGGCATGCCCCGCAAAGGGCCCTGTTCAGGGCTGGTAAGGTTAAAGAGCTTTGAACTTTAGTAATTTAGAATAGGGTAGGGCATTTTTTTTATTTTGGGGGGCTTTGTTATTTTATTAGGGGGCTTAGCGTAGGTGTAATTAGTTTAAAATTGTTGTAATATTTTTCTTATGTTTGTAAATATTTTTTTATTTTTTGTAACTTAGTTCTTTTTTATTTTTGTACTTTAGCTAGTTTATTTAATTGTATTTATTTGTAGGAATTGTATTTAATTAATTTATTGATAGTGTAGTGTTAGGTTAATTGTAGGTAATTGTAGGTAGTTTATTTAATTAATTTATTGATAGTGTAGTGTTAGGTTTAATTGTAACTTAGGTTAGTATTTATTTTGCAGGTAATTTTGTAATTATTTTAACTATTTTAGCTATTAAATAGTTCTTATCTATTTAATAGCTATTGTACCTGGTTAAAATAAATACAAAGTTACCTGTAAAATAAATATAAATCCTAAAATAGCTATAATATAATTATAATTTATATTGTAGCTATATTAGGATTTATTTTACAGGTAAGTATTTATCTTTAAATAGGAATAATTTATTTAATAAGAGTTAATTAATTTCGTTAGATGTAAATTATATTTAACTTAGGGGGGTGTTAGTGTTAGGGTTAGACTTAGCTTTAGGGGTTAATACATTTATTAGAGTAGTGGTGAGCTCCAGTCGGCAGATTAGGGGTTAATAATTGAAGTTAGGTGTTGGCGATGTTAGGGAGGGCAGATTAGGGGTTAATACTATTTATTATAGGGTTAGTGAGGCGGATTAGGGGTTAATAACTTTATTATAGTAGCGCTCAGGTCCGCTCGGCAGATTAGTGGTTAATAAGTGTAGGCAGGTGGATGCGACGTTGAGGGGGGCAGATTAGGGGTTAATAAATATAATATAGGGGTCGGCGGTGTTAGGGGCAGCAGATTAGGGGTACATAAGGATAACGTAGGTGGCGGCGCTTTGCGGTCGGCAGATTAGGGGTTAATAAGTGTAGGCAGATGGAGGCGACATTGAGGGGGGCAGATTAGGGGTTAATAAATATAATACAGGGGTTGGCGGTGTTAGGGGGAGCAGATTAGGGGTACATAAGGATAACGTAGGTGGCGGTCGGCAGATTAGGGGTTAAAAAAATGTATTCGAGTGTCTGCGATGTGGGGGGACCTCGGTTTAGGGGTACATAGGTAGTTTATGGGTGTTAGTGTACTTTAGAGTACAGTAGTTAAGAGCTTTATGAACCGGCGTTAGCCCAGAAAGCTCTTAACTACTGACTTTTTTCCTGCGGCTGGAGTTTTGTCGTTAGAGTTCTAACGCTCACTTCAGAAACGACTCTAAATACCGGAGTTAGAAAAATCCCATTGAAAAGATAGGATACGCAATTGACGTAAGGGGATCTGCGGTATGGAAAAGTCGCGGCTGAAAAGTGAGCGTTAGACCCTATTTTGAGTGACTCCAAATACCGGCGGTAGCCTAAAACCAGCGTTAGGAGCCTCTAACGCTGGTTTTCACGGCTAACGCCAAACTCCAAATCTAGGTCTTAGTTTTTAAAATCTTCAATCCGAAATTATATAAATGTAATATTTACGATGCCCGTTTTTTTCCAGCTTCCTTCTCCCCCTCGCTCTCTTCCGGCTTTCTATATGCAAATGATTTATGCTCTCCCACCCTCCGTTTGCGTACGTAAGCGTACTCGTTCTCGAATTGTCCAGCTATGCGCATGCGCAATTGTACCCTCTCCATTCATTGATTATCTGCAGCTTTTTAATGCTTTCTTGTAATAAATAAAAACAATCTAAACATAATCAATTAAACATTGCAAATGTGATACTTTGTTTTACAATAAACATGAGTATATGTTTAAAGGCTTTTATTATCATCATTTACATGCCAACACTATTTCTCTTGTTAAGTGTATCCAGTCCACGGATCATCCATTACTTATGGGATATTCTCCTTCCCAACAGGAAGTTGCAAGAGGATCACCCACAGCAGAGCTGCTATATAGCTCCTCTCTTAACTGTCATATCCAGTCATTCTCTTGCAAGCCTCAACCAAGATGGAGGTCGTAAGAGGAGTGTGGTGTTTTATACTTAGTTTATTCTTCAATCAAAAGTTTGTTATTTTTAAATGGTGCCGGAGTGTACTGTTTATCTCAGGCAGTATTTAGAAGAAGAATCTGCCTGCGTTTTCTATGATCTTAGCAGAAGTAACTAAGATCCATGGCTGTTCTCACATATTCTGAGGAGTGAGGTAACTTCAGAGAGGGAATGGCGTGCAGGTTTTCCTGCAATAAGGTATGTGCAGTTAATATTTTTCTAGGGATGGAATTTGCTATAAAATGCTGCTGATACCGAACTAATGTAAGTAAAGCCTTAAATGCAGTGATAGCTACTGGTATCAGGCTTATTAATAGAGATGCATACTCTTAAAAAAATGTAATATAAAACGTTTGCTGGCATGTTTAATCGTTTTTATATGTATTTGGTGATAAAACTTATTGGGACCTAGTTTTTTTCCACATGGCTGGCTTGAATTTGGCCTAGAAACAGTTTCCTTAGGCTTCCCACTGTTGTAATATGAGTGGGAGGGGCCTATTTTGCCGTTTTTTTTGCACAGCAAAAATTACAGACACAGACATCCAGCTTCTTCCTGCATGATCCAGGACATCTCTGGAGGGCTCAAAAGGCTTCAAAGTCATTTTTGAGGGAGGTAAAAAGCCACAGTAGAGCTGTGGCAGTTGTTGTGACTGTTTGAAAAAAAAAAAAAAAAAAAAAAAAAAAAACGTTTTTGTCTTTTATTATTTTTTGGGTATTAAGGGGTTAATCCTCCATTTGCAAGTGGGTGCAATGCTCTGCTAACTTGTTACATACACTGTAAAAATTTCGTTATTGTAACTGTCTTTTTTCACTGTTATTTCAAATTTTGACAAAATTTGTGTTTCTTAAAGGTGCAGTAACGTTTTTTATATTGCTTGTAAACTTGTTTAAAGTGTTTTCCAAGCTTGCTAGTCTCATTGCTAGTCTGTTTAAACATGTCTGACACAGAGGAAACTACTTGTTCATTATGTTTGAAAGCCATGGTGGAGCCCCATAGGAGAATGTGTACTAAATGTATTGATTTCACCTTAAACAGTAAAGATCAGTCTTTAACTATAAAAGAAATATCATCAGAAGATTCTGACGAGTGGGAAGTTATGCCGACTAACTCTCCCCACGTGTCAGACCCTTCGCCTCCCGCTCAGGGGATGCACGCTAATATGGCGCCAATTACATCAGGGACGCCCATAGCGATTACCTTGCAGGACATGGCTGCAATCATGAATAATACCCTGTCAGAGGTATTATCCAGGTTGCCTGAATTAAGAGGCAAGCGTGATTGCTCTGGGGTTAGGAGAAATACAGAGCGCGCAGATGCTGTAAGGGCCATGTCTGATACTACGTCACAATATGCAGATCATGAGGACGGAGAGCTTCAGTCTGTGGGTGACATCTCTGATTCGGGGAATCCTGATTCAGAGATTTCTAATTTTAAATTTAAGCTTGAGAACCTCCGTGTGTTGCTTGTGGAGGTATTAGCTGCTCTGAATGACTGTAACACAGTTGCAGTACCAGAGAAATTGTGTAGGCTGGATAAATACTATGCGGTACCGGTGTGTACTGATGTTTTTCCTATACCTAAAAGGCTTACAGAAATTATTAGCAAGGAGTGGGATAGACCGGGTGTGCCTTTTTCCCCACCTCCTATATTTAGAAAAATGTTTCCAATAGACGCCACTACACGGGACTTATGGCAGACGGTCCCTAAGGTGGAGGGAGCAGTTTCTACTTTAGCAAAGCGTACTACTATCCCGGTTGAGGACAGTTGTGCTTTTTCAGATCCAATGCATAAAAAATTGGAGGGTTACCTTAAGAAAATGTTTATTCAACAACGTTTTATTTTACAGCCCCTTGCATGCATTGCGCCTGTCACGGCCGCGGCGGCATTCTGGTTTGAGGCCCTGGAAGAGGCCATCCATACAGCTCCTTTAACTGAAATTATTGACAAGCTTAGAACACTTAAGCTAGCTAACTCATTTGTTTCTGATGCCATTGTTCATTTGACTAAACTAACGGCTAAGAATTCAGGATTCGCCATCCGAGCGTATGGCGCTATGGCTTAAATCCTGGTCAGCTGACGTGACTTCGAAGTCTAAATTACTCAACATTCCTTTCAAGGGGCAGACCTTATTCGGGCCTGGTTTGAAGGAAATTATTGCTGACATTACTGGAGGTAAGGGTCACACCCTTCCTCAGGACAGGGCCAAAGCAAAGGCCAAACAGTCTAATTTTCGTGCCTTTCGAAATTTCAAGGCAGGTGCAGCATCAACTTCCTCCGCTTCAAAACAAGAGGGAACTTTTGCTCAATCTAAGCAGGCCTGGAAACCTAACCAGTCCTGGAACAAAGGCAAGCAGGCCAGAAAGCCTGCTGCTGCCTCTAAGACAGCATGAAGGAACGGCCCCCTATCCGGCGACGGATCAAGTAGGGGGCAGACTTTCTCTCTTCGCCCAGGCGTGGTCAAGAGATGTTCAGGATCCCTGGGCGTTGGAGATCATATCTCAGGGATATCTTCTGGACTTCAAAGCTTCCCCTCCACAAGGGAGATTTCATCTTTCAAGGCTATCTGCAAATCAGATAAAGAAAGAGGCATTCCTACGCTGTGTGCAAGACCTCCTAGTTATGGGAGTGATCCATCCAGTTCCGCGGACGGAACAAGGACAGGGTTTTTATTCGAATCTGTTTGTGGTTCCCAAAAAAGACGGAACCTTCAGACCAATTTGGGATCTAAAGATCTTAAACAAATTCCTCAGAGTTCCATCTTTCAAAATGGAAACTATTCGGACCATCCTATCCAAGAAGGTCAGTACATGACCACAGTGGACTTAAAGGATGCCTACCTTCACATACCGATTCACAAAGATCATCATCGGTTTCTAAGGTTTGCCTTTCTAGACAGGCATTACCAATTTGTAGCTCTTCCCTTTGGGTTGGCTACAGCCCCGAGAATCTTTACAAAGGTTCTGGGCTCACTTCTGGCGGTTCTAAGACCGCGAGGCATAGCGGTGGCTCCGTGTCTAGACGACATCCTGATACAGGCGTCAAGCTTTCAAGTTGCCAAGTCTCATACAGAGATAGTTCTGGCATTTCTGAGGTTGCACGGGTGGAAAGTGAACGAGGAAAAGAGTTCTCTATCCCCACTCACAAGAGTCTCCTTCTTAGGGACTCTTATAGATTCTGTAGAAATGAAAATTTACCTGACGGAGTCCAGGTTATCAAAACTTCTAAATGCTTGCCGTGTTCTTCACTCCATTCCACTCCCTTCGGTAGCTCAGTGTATGGAGGTAATCGGCTTGATGGTAGCGGCAATGGACATAGTGCCATTTGCGCGCCTTCATCTCAGACCGCTGCAATTATGCATGCTGAGTCAGTGGAATGGGGATTACACAGATTTGTCCCCTCTGCTAAATCTGGATCAAGAGACCAGAGATTTTCTTCTCTGGTGGTTGTCTCGGGTACACCTGTCCAAGGGTATGACCTTTCGCAGGCCAGATTGGACAATTGTAACAACAGATGCCAGCCTTCTAGGTTGGGGTGCAGTCTGGAATTCCCTGAAGGCACAGGGATCGTGGACTCAGGAGGAGAAACTCCTTCCAATAAATATTCTGGAGTTAAGAGCGATATTCAATGCTCTTCTGGTTTGGCCTCAGTTAGCAACACTGAGGTTCATCAGATTTCAGTCGGACAACATCACGACTGTGGCTTACATCAACCATCAAGGGGGAACCAGGAGTTCCCTAGCGATGTTAGAAGTCTCAAATATAATTCGCTGGGCAGAGTACCACTCTTGCCACCTGTCAGCAATCCATATCCCAGGCGTGGAGAACTGGGAGGCGGATTTTCTAAGTCGTCAGACTTTCCATCCGGGGGAGGTGTTTGCTCAGTTGATTCATCATTGGGGCAAACCAGAGTTGGATCTCATGACGTCTCCTTGTTACGGATCCAGGTCCAGGGACCCAGAAGCGACGCTGATAGATGCTCTAGCAGCGCCTTGGTTCTTCAACCTGGCTTATGTGTTTCCACCGTTTCCTCTGCTCCCTCGACTGATTGCCAAAATCAAACAGGAGAGAGCATCTGTGATTCTGATAGCACCTGCGTGGCCACGCAGGACTTGATATGCAAACCTAGTGGACATGTCATCCTTTCCACCATGGACTCTGCCTCTAAGACAGGACCTTCTGATACAAGGTCCTTTCAATCATCCAAATCTAATTTCTCTGAGACTGACTGCATGGAGATTGAACGCTTGATTCTATCAAAGCGTGGCTTCTCCGAGTCAGTCATTGATACTTTAATACAGGCACGAAAGCCTGTTACCAGGAAAATCTACCACAAGATATGGAGTAAATATCTTTATTGGTGTGAATCCAAGAATTACTCATGGAGTAAGGTTAGGATTCCTAGAATATTGTCTTTTCTCCAAGAGGGCTTGGACAAAGGATTATCAGCTAGTTCCTTAAGGGGGCAGATTTCTGCTCTGTCTATTCTTTTGCACAAGCATCTGGCAGAGGCTCCAGATGTCCAGGCATTTTGCCAGGCTTTGGTTTGAATTAAGCCTGTGTTTAAACCTGTTGCTCCCCCGTGGAGCTTAAACTTGGTTCTTAAAGTTCTTCAAGGAGTTCCGTTGGAACCCCTTCATTCCATTGATATTAAACTTTTATCTTGGAAAGTTCTGTTTTTGATGGCTATTTCCTCGGCTCGGAGAGTCTCTGAGCTATCTGCCTTACAATGTGATTCTCCTTATCTGATTTTTCATGCAGATAAGGTAGTCCTGCGTACCAAACCTGGGTTTTTACCTAAGGTGGTTTCTAACAAAAATATCAATCAAGAGATTGTTGTTCCATCATTGTGTCCTAATCCTTCTTCAAAGAAGGAACGTCTTTTACATAATCTGGACGTAGTCCGTGCCTTGAAGTTTTACTTACAAGCTACTAAAGATTTTCGTCAAACATCTACCCTGTTTGTCGTTTACTCTGGACAGAGGAGAGGTCAAAAAACTTCGGCAACCTCTCTTTCCTTTTGGCTTCGGAGCATAATACGCCTAGCCTATGAGACTGCTGGACAGCAGCCCCCTGGAAGGATTACAGCTCATTCTACTAGAGCTGTGGCTTCCACCTGGGCCTTTAAAAATGAGGCCTCTGTTGAACATATTTGCAAGGCCGCGACTTGGTCTTCGCTTCACACTTTTTCCAAATTTTACAAATTTGATACTTTTGCTTCTTCGGAGGCTGTTTTTGGGAGAAAGGTTCTTCAGGCAGTGGTTCCTTCCGCTTAATCCTGCCTTGTCCTTCCCATCATCCGTGTACTTTAGCTTTGGTATTGGTATCCCATAAGTAATGGATGATCCGTGGACTGGATACACTTAACAAGAGAAAACATAATTTATGCTTACCTGATAAATTTATTTCTCTTGTAGTGTATCCAGTCCACGACCCGCCCTGTCCTTTTAAGGCAGGTCTAAATTTTAATTAAACTACAGTCACCACTGCACCCTATGGTTTCTCCTTTCTCTGTTTGTTTTCGGTCGAATGACTGGATATGACAGTTAGGGGAGGAGCTATATAGCAGCTCTGCTGTGGGTGATCCTCTTGCAACTTCCTGTTGGGAAGGAGAATATCCCATAAGTAATGGATGATCCGTGGACTGGATACACTACAAGAGAAATAAATTTATCAGGTAAGCATAAATTATGTTTTTTATTATTTATATAAAGAATTTATATTAACATAAATAATACAAATAGTGTTGGCATGTAAATGATGATAATAAAATCCTTTAAACATATACTCATGTTTATTGTAAAACAAAGTATTGCATTTGAAATGTTTAATTGATTATGTTTAGATTGTTTTTATTTATTACAAGAAAGCATTAAAAAGCTGCAGATAATCAATGAATGGAGACATGTAAAAGAGCATTCCATAAATAATAAAATAGTTTTCCGATGGAAATGATGATAAATAAATACAAGACGGTCAAAATATATTCAAGTTTATGAGGCTTCTGTGAACGCGCAAATTGAGTGACAGCGAGTTTACTGTATAACACATGCGCGATAGCACTAGTGGGAGTGTATCATTACGATAGAGACACCAATGGGGGAACCAATCCATTCGATACGGATGAAAACGTCACGATTGTCAGCAATTTTTTTTTACTGCAGGTGGAGGAACAATGGTAGTGTACGGAACAGAAAAAAAGTAAATTTCACATGTAATAAATGGATTAAAAAAAAATGATGAATGAAAGTACAGTTTATTTTGCATATACTTTGCATTGAAAACAAACGATGACGTTAACTTTACTTTCACTTTAATATCGCTTGAGCACAATCCTTACCACTTCCACTTTTGTGCTGTTATTTTTTATTATATGAGCCCTAGTTTAGTGCACACTAAAATCTGCATGTTGGATAGAAAGGGTGTGTTGATCCCTCATATAACAGAGTTATATAGGGGGGGGCCACAGTAAAAATTGATGTAGAATAACACTTCAGCACTAAGTCATTGAAGCACAAAAACTCCACTCAAGCAGTGGGGTTCTCCCTTTGGTTCTGTGCTATACTACATCAGCATAAAATACTTTACACACATACAATCGTATGAGTACACACAGATACACAAACCTGTGACCCCCACTTAGTACTGCCCCATGTCATGTACAAAATCCCTTTAATTCTGCAATAAATCCTTTATTTCCATAGCATTTTTATTTGTTTTAATGCCAACTAGCAAGCGATAATCTTTTACTTCAGGTCTCAAAGAGTTCAGTTTTAAAGCAGTATTTCTGACTGCGCAGGAGCAAAAACGTAACTGAGCCCTTGTAATACGAGTGCAATGAGCGTGTTTATACTGCTCTGAGTTATCTATTAAAAGTATAGGGCATGCTAAAGATCTTGCAGCGGCATTAAGGTGGTTTGGTTAACGTTTTTAACAATGTGTAGTACGAGATTGTGCGTTATTGCTTGCATGAGGCAGAGTACAATATAGCACACCCCAAAATATTGACTGCACTCCACTTGTAATCTAGTATCATTGTTTGCTCACAGCCGCAACAAAGAAGCAAAAAATGTGACCCCTCTTGTGAAATGATTGGAGTTGATGAGTAATAATAATAAACATTAGCTTTTCTCTATTGGATTCATACATTTTTATTCATGAAGCCATAATTTGTTACAGATTATATATATATTTTTTTTACTTCAACATGCTAATAATTTTATTTGTGATGCTATATTTGATGTCATTAAGATTGATATTAAATCTATGTCTTTAGCTATTCTTACCATTTATGACTTAAATCTTGGAATGCTGATATGGTGTCTAAATCTAGATTACTATCTTTATCATTTCGGGTTTGTAATTTATATGGTTCTCAATTGGATTTTATTATCTCCACTATCACCGGGGGAAAGGGAGTTTTTCTGCCCCAAGATAAGAAATCTAAGGGAAAAGCTCCCAATCGTTCCTTTCGTCAGAATAGAGAACAAAAAGTCTCTCCTTTCCTTAAGGCTTCTGGCTCTAATTGGAGACCATCTCCAAATTGGAATAAATCCAAGCCTTTCCAAAAAAATAAACCAGCCCCTAAAACTGCATGAAGGTGCGGCCCTCAAACCAGTTCAACTGGTGGGGGGAAGATTGAAATTATTTCAACACATTTGGACAGTCTCTGTTCAAAACCAGTGGATTTTTTTTAAAAAAAATTTAAAATCTATTCATTGTCCCAAAGAAAGAAGGTTTGTTCAGACCAATTCTGGATCTGAAATTTCTAAATCGTTTTGTAAGAATCCCAACTTTCAAGATGGTGACTATAAGGACTATTCTGCCTTTTGTTCAGCAAGGTCATTTTATGTCCACAATAGACTTACAGGATGTGTATCTTCATATTCCAATTCATCCAGACCACTATCGTTTTCTGAGATTCTCTTTTCTAGACAAGCATTACCAATTTGTCGCTCTTCCGTTTGGACTAGCAACAGCTTAGGGGATCTTCTCAAAGGTTCTCGGTGCCCTTCTATCTGTAATCAGAGAGCAAGGTATTGCAGTGTTTCCTTATTTGGAGGATATCTTGGTACTAGCTCAATCTTTTAATTTAGCCGAATCTCACACAAAATGATTAGTGTGGTTTCTTCAAAGACATGGTTGGAGGATCAATTTACAAAAGAGTTTTTTTATTCCTCAGACAAGGGTCACCTTTTTAGGTTTCTAGATAGATTCAGTGTTCATGAATCTTTCTCTGACAGACAAGAGATGAATGAAGTTAGTTTTAGCCTGTCTAAAACTTCAGTCTCTATCATTCCCTTCAGTGGCTATGTGCATGGAAGTTTTAGGTCTCATGACTGCAGCATCAGACCCGATCCCTTTTGCTTGTTTTCAGATGAGACCTCTACAGCTTTGCATGTTGCACCAATGGTGCAGGGATTATACTCAGATATCACAACTGAAATACTTAAATCCCAACACTCAACTCTCTCTGACTTGGTGGTTAGACCATCACCTTATTGTTCAAGGGGCCTCATTTGTTCGACCTACCTGGACTGTGATCACAACAGATGCAAGTCTTTCAGGTTGGGGAGCTGTCTGGGGGTCTTTGACAGCACAAGGGGTTTGGAAACCTCAAGAGGCGAGGTTACCAATCAATATTTTAGAACTAGTGCTATTTTAAGAGCTCTTCGCTTTCAAATAAACAATATCACAACAGTGGCATATGTCAATCATTAAGGAGGGACTCGCAATCTTTCAGCAATGAAGGAAGTATCTCGGATACTTTCTTGGGTGGAATCCAACTCTTGTCTAATTTCTGTGATTCATATCCCAGGTGTAGACAATTGGGAAGTGGATTAACTCAGTCGTCAGACTTTACATCTGGGGGAGTGGTCTCTTCATCTAGATGTGTTTTTTCATCTTGTACAGATGTGGGGTCTTCCAGAAACAGATCTGATGGCCTCTTGTCTAAGAAGCTTCCCAGATACCTTTTTAGGTTCAGGGATCCTCAGGCGTAGATGGTGGATGCCTCAGCAGTTCCTTGGTTTTACCAACCTGCTTATATTTTTCTGCCTCTGGTTCTTCTTCCAAGGGTGATCTCCAAGATCATAATGGAACAATCTCATGTGTTTCTGATAGCACCAGCATGGCTTCACAGATTTTGGTATGCAGATCTTGTCTGGATGTCCAGCTGCCAGCCTTGGCCACTTCCTTTAATGCTAGATCTTCTGTCTCAAGGACCGTTTTTCCATCAAGATCTCAAATCTCTAAATTTGAAGGCATGGAAATTGAACGCTTGGTGCTTAGTCATAGAGGTTTCTCTGACTCAGTGATTAGCACTATGATACAGGCTCGTAAGTCTGTTTCAATGAAAATTTATCACTGGGTTTGGAAAACATATATTTCATGGTGTTCCACTCATAATTATTCCTGACATTCTTTCAGAATTCCTAGGATTTTACAGTTTCTTCAGGATGGTTTGGATAAGGATTTGTCTGCAAATACTTTGAAAGGACAAATTTCTGCTCTTTCTGTCTTATTTCATAGAAAGATTGCTAAACTTGCTGGCATTCACTGTTTTGTTCAGGCTTTGATTCATATCAAACCTGTTATTAAATCTATTTCTCCTTCTTGGAATCTCAATTTGGTTTTGAAGATTTTGCAGGCTCCTCCTTTTGAGACTATGCATTCTTTGGATATTAAACTACTTTCTTGGAAAGTATTATTTCTTTTGGCTACCTCTTCTGCTAGAAGAGTTTCCTAATTGTCTGCTCTCTCTTGTGAGTCTCCTTATCTGATTTTCCATCAGGATAAGGCTGTTTGCGGGCTTCATTTACATTTTTACCTAAAGTTGTGAATTCTAACAACATCATTAGGGAAATGGTTGTTCCTTCCTTGTGTCCTAATCCTAAGAATACTTTTGAAAGATCTTTACATACTTTGGATGTGGTAAGAGCTTTGAAATGTTATGTAGAGGCTACTAAAGATTTCAGAAAGACTTCTAGTCTATTTGTTATTTTTTCTGATCCCAGGGAAGGTCAAAAAGCCTCTGCTATTTCTTTAGCATTTTGGTTGAAACTTTTGATTCACAAAGCTTATTTTGAGGCAGGGCAGTCTCCGCCTCAGAATTACAGCTCATTCTACTAGATCAGTTGCCACTTCTTGGGCTTTTAAGATGAAGCTTTAGTTGATCAAATTTGCAAAGCAGCAACTTGGTCTTCTTTGCATACTTTTACTAAATTTTACCATTTCGATGTGTTTGCTTCCTCGGAAGCAGCCTTTGGTAGAAAGGTTCTTCTGGCAGCTGTCTCAGTTTGATTCTAGTGCCTATGATTTGAGTTGTTTTTTTAATTTTTAAGAAAACTTCATTATTTTTGGGGGTTTAATTTCTCAGTGGATTTAGCTGTTGTTATTTTATCCCTTCCTCTCTAGTGACTCGTGGATTTCCACATCTTGGGTATTATATCCCATACCTCACTAGCTCATGGACTCTTGTCACTTACATGAAAGAAAACATAATTTATGTAAGAACTTACCTGATAAATTCATTTAATTCATAGTGGCAAGAGTCCATGAGACCCACCCTATTTTTGGTGGTTATGATTTTTTTGTATGAAGCACTTTATTTTTTCCAGTTCCTCTTTTTGTATGCTTTTTACTCCTTTTACACCTCACTTCTTGGCTACACGTTAAACTAAGGTATGAGTGAGGTGGGAGGTGTATTTATAGGCATTTTGAGGTTTGGGAAACTTTGTCCCCTCCTGGTAGGAATGTATATCCCATACGTCACTAGCTCATGGACTCTTGTCGTTATGAAAGAAATTAATTTATCAGGTAAGTTCTTACTTTCAACTTGTATTAAGCATGCTACTTTTGACGCGTGCAAAGATCCACAATAAACCTGCGATAGTTACTGCGCCACTCGTAATCTATCGCTATATTTTTTTTATTGGATTTATTATATAATGAGGTTTTGCTACAATCTGGGCTAATATAAGTATGCTTCTTCATCCACTGAACAGCTGACTGAGGAAATATTTTGGCGCAACTGAGGAAACAACTGAGGAAATATTTTGGCGAACTGGCCTATTAAAGGTATTGTTATTTATGTTTATGTTCTTCGATTACATGCTTTGACACAAAATGCATCAGAAATTGACCACTTTTAACCTGTCACAATTGTTATTGTAAATAAAGCTTTTCTTCTTAAATGTCAAGTGTTTCATTTTGAAGACTCCAAGGAATAATGGTTTCTTAAACAAACTTCATTACAATTATCTCAAACTATTATATATTACAATACAGATAATGGGACAGATTACAAGTGGAGCATTATTTAATGCTCCTTCTCGAGCGTTGACTGTGCTAGAAGTAAACTTTTTGTGCGCGTCGGGTTGCTCTCGTATTATGAGTTAAAAGTAAACTGTTTTCGCTTGCGCGCTAATTTCACACTCCAATGTTCTTCACATAGAATATGTTCCATTTATTCATAAATAAATATTTATATATATATATATATATATATATATATATATATATATATATAGATAGATAGATAGATAGATAGATAGATAGATAGATAGATAGATATATATACACACAATTTTTTGGTACATGATTATATACAGATATGCAGAACATAGGAATGTGAATTATTTACAGTAAATATAGTTAAAACCTTTATTAAATATCAATATTGCTTAAATATGCTTTTATATGTAGCTGCAAAGGGCTCCAATGCACTTCTATATATGTATTTATATGTTTACATATGTATTTATGTGTTTATATGTGTATATATGTATGTAAATATATATACACATATAAATACATAAATACATATATATATACATATATATATATATATATATATATATATATATATATATATATATATATATATATATATGTGTGTGTGTGTGTGTGTGTGTGTGTGTGTGTGTGTGTGTGTGTGTGTAAAATAGCCCAGTCAACAAACAAAGTAATTTTCAGAAAATAGCTGTGCACACACAAACACTCTGCTCCAATTCAAGTTTAGAATCATAAAAAAGAACACCAAAATAATATGGTCATAAAATAGCGATGAGCTTATCTGAAATAAGTATAAATAGAGTATTTTCCTCTTGTTAAGTCTGATTTTCCTCGAGTAGCACTGGCTGCTTGTTAGGAACTTGTAAATCCAAGTCCAACAAAAAAATGTATTATCTAGAAAAACAAGCGCACAAAAACACTTCTCATAGAGCAATATGTTTAATACAATAAGAATAAAAATTCACAAAGAAAACGTCCCATACAGATGGGTGCTCACAAGTATGCCTTCAATCAAATGAGGTAAGGTACAAGTGATGATATAATGGCTAAATATGTATCCCTTAAGTTGATCTGCAGGCAGTGTTCAAGAACCCTCAATCAATATGAGGTAAGGTAGGTCATTGGCACCTCCCAGAGTATGGAACAGGGTGGCTGTATCGTTATGGCTCCTCCGGTTTTCAAATGTATTCAATATAAATATTAAAACAGAAAATGTCTCCAAACCCCCAAACACTAGACTTCAGGCACAAAAAACGTTTCAGACAAGTGGAAAACAATCAGTTTAGGGTGATTGTTCCATACTCTTGGAGGTGCCAAGTTTACTGATACAACCTATATTACCTCATATTGATTGAGGGTTCTTGAACACTGCCTGCAGATCAACTTAAGGGATACATTAACCATTATATCATCACTTGTACCTTTCCTCATTTGATTGAGGGCATACTTGTGAGTACCCATCTGTATTGGACGTTTTCTTTGTGAATTTTTATTCTTATTGTAACAAATTGCACTATGAGAAGTGTTTTGTGCTCTTGCTTTTCTAGATAATACATATATATATATACACATGCATACATATCCATCTTTAGAGATGTGTATGTATGTATCTCAATGTTAAAGCCCTTTGCCTGCCTTTTTATTCTCTAAAACCTGAGACCTTATAACTTTGAGCCCTTATAACTTTTTTTGTGCAACATTTTTTAATTAATTTTATTAGATGGTGTTATTGTGAGTGTAACTGTATTTTTGATGTGTTTTGTTAAACTTTTTTGTTTCACGT
The DNA here is from genome assembly GCF_027579735.1 of Bombina bombina. Lineage (NCBI taxonomy): Eukaryota > Metazoa > Chordata > Amphibia > Anura > Bombinatoridae > Bombina > Bombina bombina. Next base: position 648,835,414 of record NC_069504.1, read on the forward strand.
AACAGTTAACCAAAGCTCTGAGGATGCCCTAACCTAATGAACTTTAACCTAAATTGCGCTCAAGTGATCACATTTACTTTCACTTATAATACGAGCGAAAAACCTGACCCACACAAACACCCGTTAGTCTGTAAATAATACTGTCATTTACAAGTTAGTTCTTTATACTTGAATTTTACATAATATTTATAGATAATTAAAAAAAACATTTGTATTCATTCTGTTTGGATTATTACTCCTCTGGCATTCACTAAATACATTATATTGCTCAACCTTAGCTGTCTTAACAAGATGCATGGGCAATGCCTCCACACCTTCTTCTGCAAATCTTCAAACTGACAAGGAAAGATTACATTGCAGTCAGCTTCCAAACAGAAACAAAAGTGAACACACGGGAGGGGGCTGGGTATCATCATTTATTCGTTTAGCACTGCCAAAACTTAAATGTATCAACTACACTGAATTTGCAGGGCAGCCCCTCTTTTTTGTGTTCTGTGCTCTTCATTAAACAGGTAAAGATGGGAGAAGAGAAATTTTAAAAAATTCAGACAGGAACAGATTGCAGAAGATGACGCCCACCATTGTTACTACCCTGCCCCCTTGATATTTTGCTTTGCAGTTACCGTTCTTAGTACCAACACATGTTATAATCTATGTTCCCAGAAAAAAATATGTGTGTATATATATATATACAAGACAATTTCCAGCTCAGCCCTCCAATGGTTAACAGCCTGGGTGCAAGAATAAAGTGCATATATAGACAAAAAGGATGCACTTGCAGGACTTTCACAAAAAACAATTTAATGTAGGAACGTTTTCGGGGTTCACAACCCCTTCATCAGCATGTAAATAAAACATAAATCAAACCTTTTATAGTGTAAATCATCAAACACAAACCTAGTGCCCTCCTGAAAGTGCGCCAAAACTTCGAGTGTGGAATGCATATTGCGTTCCACAGTGAAAGCCGTAACCGGAAGTTGCGGTACATCACTTCCGGTTTTCGGCGTTAATGTTTTGAATACAAAATTATTACAACATAAAACAACTCAAACAAATCCACAATCTATTTCATGATGAGAATAAACATAATATAAGTGTGTGTGAACACATCATGTTGTGAAACAAACTGGCCAATCATGTGTGAATGCGTACATAGATCACCATAGTGACAGTTGTCATGGTAGCAGTAAACTATACTGCCAGGTGCTAAAGTGTAGGCAACGACCTGTAGATAGACAAAAAACATATTGATATAATATGTATATAGAAAAATGAATGCCTATTACTGGTATAAGTTTGTCATTAGTACATAAAAGATAAAAATTAAAATAACTTAAAATAACTTATGGGGATTGTTGCGAAGCATTAACTAGTGGCGCTGTGACAAATTAAAAACGGCTGCCTGGAGAATTGTAAATGTTATAATAAAGCGTGTCAGATCTTGAGATCGCTATTTTATAAATAGCATCTAATCCAGGAGTATGAAAATTATTTAGGGATATCGATAGTGACATACGTTTAGATATAGACAGGGTATCTATTAATCTCAGGTCAGTATGGCAGAATTCATGTATAAACCAGATCTAAAAAGACTTGATAATATACACATAATAAAAATCAATCAGCAACTGTGTATGAAATAGGGAACATTTGAATGCCCAATGAGGGCTAATTAAATCTATATGTGTCCACATATGTCAAGCCTAACTAGGCTGTCAGATTAGAGTAGACTGTCCATCCAGCACTTCTCTGTACCAAAGAGGTATATAAAATAGAGATGATCCATAATTCCCATGAGATGGGTAATTAGTGCAAATATGGGTAACCGAACCAGAAGGGCCAGGCTTCCACAAAAGGAGATGGGAGCAGAATGCTACCACTCAATTGTGCCGTGAGTAACGGGCCTTCCCTCCCCCACGAGAGAAAGAAAGCCTGAAACTAAACAGAGCCACAATGCCCCTGAGTCATACCCCAAGTAAGTGGCACTACCCTTCAGGGTCATACAAGGCTCTTAAAATCCGGCGTGGTATTCAACCCTCCGGGTTGTATCGTGCCCAATCTGAACATCCACTGGGCTTCATACTTAAGGAGTGATTTGTTTCGGTCTCCTCCCCGATCCAATGGTGGTATGTGATCAATCAAAATATAGCGTATCGAAGAGACAGCGTGGCCTTTATTAGCACAATGGCGTGCCACAGGCTGATCAGAATCCCCATGTTTCAATGCAGCTCTTATTGCATGCCGGTAATTTGCCATGCGCTCGCGTAATGTGCCAGAGGTTTTACCCACATAGAAAGATGAGCATGGACAAAAAAGCAGGTACACTACGTGTGTAGTAGTGCACGTAATAGAATGCTTTATAGTATATCTCCAGTTGGTATGGGGATGATGCTTACTAGACCGTTGCAGGTTGTACAACCCAAACATCGGTAGGAGCCTTTAATATTTTGTGTGATGCTAGATGTATAGCTTTGTTTCGGGTCGGTTTTCATTAAAAGATCCTTGAGGTTGGTGCCCCTCTTGAAGCCTACCATCGGTTGTAGATGCTGAGTGAATGGTAGTTTCTGGTCAGAGGACATTATGGGCCAATGTTGGTGTAGAATTCGGCCTGTATTTTTGGTTGCTGGAGTAAACGTGGTGGACATGATTAATTTATTACTTGTATCCCTCTTAGGTGTAGGCGTGATCAATTCATTTTGTGTTAATGTAGAAACTGCCGTCACGGTATCCTGGATAACCGACACTTTGTACCCCCTGTCACGGAATTTCTCACCCACTCCCAACAACTGGGAGACCCCAGTGGTGGCATCAGAATTATTTTGCATGGTTCTAATGAATTGTGATTTCACTATGCCTTGGGGGATGGCAGCTGTCTGCTCTTAATATGGAGTTTCGGTCAGTCTGCTTGTGATATAGAGTGGTGCCAAGATTGTTTATATTTTTGAAAACAGTCAAATCAAGGAAATTAATGGCCTGATTATTAACTGTCATTTTGAATCTTACATTACTTGTGACAGTGTTGTACACTTCGAACCACCCATGGTATATATGTATGTGTATATGGTATATATGTACGTGTATATGGTGTATGTGTACGTGTATATGGTGTATGTGTATGTGTATATGGTATATGTGTATATATATATATATATATATATATATATAAATCAGGGGTTGAAAATTATCCCAAAATGCTACAAGTTCCAGGAAAAAGCTTACTAGTTCACACTATAAATTTTGAAATCACTACAGTATATGCTAAACCTCAATACACATTAATGAAAATAAAAGGAACATATAGTTTTATGTATTAATTTATTCACGCCTAGATTACGAGTGGTGCGCAAGTGCAATATGTTTTTTATTTAGGCTCCCTAGAGCGTCTTTAGCGTCTCTAGCCTCACCACTCCTTATGTTATGAAATAGTATTTAATAACATAAGGACTGGTGAGGCTAGAGAGGGTGAGGACCCTCTAGGGAGAAAAAAAAGACATATCAAACTTGCGCTACAGTTAGCGCACCACTCGTAATCTAGGCCTTAGTGTTTTGCTTTTTTGATCTGTTGCATAATACGGTTAAAAAAAAAAAAAAAAAACTAAATACTAAACACAAAAAGAACCAACATAAATTAAAATACACATATAAAGCCTAAAACTGCTAATAGTACATTACCTGCAATATGCAAAATGTATATTTCTCTATTTGTGCTATTGGCAAAACTCTTAACAAACGATGGGCTCACTTCCATTGAGCCGTAATTTGGTTTGCGTGAGGTTGCAAACCGATAACTATACTGTTGAAAGCAATTTCATTTATCGACTGCTTCCGACGGCACAATATAACTCAATATCAGCAGGGGTCCGGCTGCCAAAAAAATGTTTGCATCCCATAGTAAGTATTAGAAGCCGTTAACCGGCTGACGATTTTTTTTTTTGCATCCCATAGAAAGTATTAGAAGCCGTTAAGCGATAACTTATAGCAGGTTTCCAATGAAAGCGCAAACCGTTAATACACTGTCGGAGGCTGTCGATCCATGAAATAAATTACACCCAGCTCAACTAGGTGTAAAAGAGGAAAAAATAGGTTTTTGAGACCTATTTCCTATTGATATTTTAAAACGTACAAATAATGCAAGTGCTTCAATGTAGAAAAAAAACCTCAAATATGTAACATTTATTGTTGTCCCATATATAGTAACAGTTGCACTTTTGGAAATATCAGTATGTATTTACATGTAAAAATATATGCAAGCACATATCTACAATTCAAATTCAAACTAGACCTATGCCTATGGCAGCAATACATATTAAATTTTTTAAAAAGTGGAAAATACAATTATTTAAAAAAAACATAATTTATGCTTACCTGATAAATTCCTTTCTTCTGTTGTGTGATCAGTCCACGGGTCATCATTACTTCTGGGATATAACTCCTCCCCAACAGGAAGTGCAAGAGGATTCACCCAGCAGAGCTGCATATAGCTCCTCCCCTCTACGTCACTCCCAGTCATTCGACCAAGAATCAACGAAAAAGGAGAAACCAAGGGTGAAGTGGTGACTGGAGTATAATTTAAAAAATATTTACCTGCCTTAAAAAACAGGGCGGGCCGTGGACTGATCACACAACAGAAGAAAGGAATTTATCAGGTAAGCATAAATTATGTTTTCTTCTGTTATGTGTGATCAGTCCACGGGTCATCATTACTTCTGGGATACCAATACCAAAGCAAAAGTACACGGATGACGGGAGGGATAGGCAGGCTCATTATACAGAAGGAACCACTGCCTGAAGAACCTTTCTCCCAAAAATAGCCTCCGAAGAAGCAAAAGTGTCAAATTTGTAAAATTTGGAAAAAGTATGAAGCGAAGACCAAGTTGCAGCCTTGCAAATCTGTTCAACAGAGGCCTCATTCTTAAAGGCCCAAGTGGAAGCCACAGCTCTAGTAGAATGAGCTGTAATTCTTTCAGGAGGCTGCTGTCCAGCAGTCTCATAGGCTAAACGAATTATGCTACGAAGCCAGAAGGAGAGAGAGGTAGCCGAAGCCTTATGACCTCTCCTCTGACCAGAGTACACGACAAACAGGGAAGACGTTTGTCGAAAATCCTTAGTTGCCTGCAAGTAGAACTTGAGGGCACGAACTACATCCAGATTGTGTAGAAGACGTTCCTTCTTTGAAGAAGGATTTGGACACAAGGATGGAACAACAATCTCTTGATTGATATTCCTGTTAGTGACTACCTTAGGTAAGAACCCAGGTTTAGTACGCAGAACTACCTTGTCTGAGTGAAAAATCAGATAAGGAGAATCACAATGTAAGGCTGATAACTCAGAGACTCTTCGAGCCGAGGAAATAGCCATTAAAAACAGAACTTTCCAAGATAACAATTTTATATCAATGGAATGAAGGGGTTCAAACGGAACACCCTGTAAAACGTTAAGAACTAAGTTTAAACTCCATGGCGGAGCAACAGTTTTAAACACAGGCTTGATCCTAGCCAAAGCCTGACAAAAGGCCTGGACGTCTGAATTTTCTGACAGACGCCTGTGTAACAATATGGACAGAGCTGAGATCTGTCCCTTTAATGAGCTAGCCGATAAACCCTTTTCTAAACCTTCTTGTAGAAAGGACAATATCCTAGGAATCCTAACCTTACTCCAGGAGTAACCTTTGGATTCGCACCAGTATAGGTATTTACGCCATATCTTATGGTAAATCCTTCTGGTAACAGGCTTTCTAGCCTGTATCAGGGTATCAATAACCGACTCAGAAAAACCACGTTTTGATAAAATCAAGCGTTCAATTTCCAAGCAGTCAGCTTCAGAGAAGTTAGATTTGATGTTTGAATGGACCCTGTATCAGAAGGTCCTGTCTTAGAGGTAGAGACCAAGGCGGACAGGATGACATGTCCACTAGATCTGCATACCAAGTCCTGCGTGGCCATGCAGGCGCTATTAGAATCACTGATGCTCTCTCCTGTTTGATTTTGGCAATCAATCGAGGAAGCAGCGGGAAGGGTGGAAACACATAAGCCATCCCGAAGTTCCAAGGTGCTGTCAAAGCATCTATCAGAACCGCTCCCGGATCCCTGGATCTGGACCCGTAGCGAGGAAGTTTGGCGTTCTGGCGAGACGCCATGAGATCTATCTCTGGTCTGCCCCAACGTCGAAGTATTTGGACAAAGACCTCCGGATGAAGTTCCCACTCCCCCGGATGAAGAGTCTGGCGACTCAAGAAATCCGCCTCCCAGTTCTCCACTCCCGGGATGTGGATTGCTGACAGGTGGCAAGAGTGAGACTCTGCCCAGCGAATTATCTTTGATACTTCCATCATTGCTAGGGAACTTCTTGTCCCTCCTTGATGGTTGATGTAAGCTACAGTCGTGATGTTGTCCGACTGAAACCTGATGAACCCCCGAGTTTTTATCTGGGGCCAAGCCAGAAGGGCATGGAGGACTGCTCTCAATTCCAGAATGTTTATTGGCAGGAGACTTTCCTCCTGATTCCATTGTCCCTGAGCCTTCAGAGAATTCCAGACAGCGCCCCAACCTAGCAGGCTGGCGTCTGTTGTTACAATTGTCCAGTCCGGCCTGCTGAATGGCATCCCCCTGGACAGATGTGGTTGAGAAATCCACCATAGAAGAGAGTTTCTGGTCTCTTGATCCAGATTCAGAGTAGGGGACAAGTCTGAGTAATCCCCATTCCACTGACTCAGCATGCACAATTGCAGCGGTCTGAGATGTAGACGTGCAAAGGGTACTATGTCCATTGCTGCTACCATTAAGCCGATCACCTCCATGCATTGAGCTACTGACGGGAGTTGAATGGAATGAAGGACGCGGCATGCATTTAGAAGCTTTGTTAATCTGTCTTCTGTCAGATAAATCTTCATTTCTACAGAATCTATAAGAGTCCCCAAGAATGGAACTCTTGTGAGAGGGAAAAGAGAACTCTTCTTTTCGTTCACTTTCCATCCATGCGACCTTAGAAATGCCAGAACTAACTCTGTATGAGACTTGGCAGTTTGAAAGCTTGAAGCTTGTATCAGAATGTCGTCTAGGTACGGAGCTACCGAAATTCCTCGCGGTCTTAGTACCGCCAGAAGGGCACCCAGAACCTTTGTGAAGATTCTTGGAGCCGTAGCCAATCCGAATGGAAGAGCTACAAACTGGTAATGCCTGTCTAAGAAGGCAAACCTTAGATACCGGTAATGATCTTTGTGAATCGGTATGTGAAGGTAAGCATCCTTTAAATCCACTGTGGTCATGTACTGACCCTTTTGGATCATGGGTAAGATTGTCCGAATAGTTTCCATTTTGAACGATGGAACTCTTAGGAATTTGTTTAGGATCTTTAAATCCAAGATTGGCCTGAAAGTTCCCTCTTTTTTGGGAACCACAAACAGGTTTGAGTAAAACCCTTGTCCTTGTTCCGACCGCGGAACCGGATGGATCACTCCCATTAATAACAGATCTTGTACACAGCGTAGAAACGCTTCTTTCTTTATCTGGTTTGTTGACAACCTTGACAGATGAAATCTCCCTCTTGGGGGAGAGAATTTGAAATCTAGGAGATATCCCTGAGATATGATCTCTAGCGCCCAGGGATCCTGAACATCTCTTGCCCAAGCCTGGGCGAAGAGAGAGAGTCTGCCCCCCACCAGATCCGGTCCCGGATCGGGGGCCCTCGGTTCATGCTGTCTTTGGGGCAGCAGCAGGTTTCCTGGCCTGCTTGCCCTTGTTCCAGGACTGGTTAGGTTTCCAGCCTTGTCTGTAACGAGCAACAGCTCCTTCCTGTTTCGGTGCAGTGGAAGTTGATGCTGCTCCTGCTTTGAAATTCCGAAAGGGACGAAAATTAGACTGTCTAGCCTTAGCTTTGGCTTTGTCTTGAGGCAGGGCGTGGCCCTTACCTCCTGTAATGTCAGCAATAATTTCTTTCAAACCGGGCCCAAATAAAGTTTGCCCCTTGAAAGGTATATTAAGTAATTTGGACTTAGAAGTTACATCAGCTGACCAGGATTTTAGCCACAGTGCCCTACGTGCCTGAATGGCGAATCCTGAGTTCTTAGCCGTAAGTTTGGTTAAATGTACTACGGCCTCCGAAATGAATGAATTAGCTAGTTTAAGGACTCTAAGCCTGTCCGTAATGTCGTCCAGCGTAACTGAACTAAGGTTCTCTTCCAGAGACTCAATCCAAAATGCTGCCGCAGCCGTAATCGGCGCGATGCATGCAAGGGGTTGCAATATAAAACCTTGTTGAACAAACATTTTCTTAAGGTAACCCTCTAATTTTTTATCCATTGGATCTGAAAAAGCACAGCTATCCTCCACCGGGATAGTGGTACGCTTAGCTAAAGTAGAAACTGCTCCCTCCACCTTAGGGACCGTTTGCCATAAGTCCCGTGTGGTGGTGTCTATTGGAAACATCTTTCTAAATATTGGAGGGGGTGAGAACGGCACACCGGGTCTATCCCACTCCTTAGTAACAATTTTCAGTTAGTCTCTTAGGTATAGGAAAAACGTCAGTACTCGCCGGTACCGCAAAGTATTTATCCAACCTACACAATTTTCTCTGGTATTGCAACAGTGTTACAATCATTAAGAGCCGCTAAAACCTCCCCTAGTAATACACGGAGGTTCTCCAATTTAAATTTAAAATTTGAAATATCTGAATCCAATCTGTTTGGATCAGAACCATCACCCCACAGAATGAAGCTCTCCGTCCTCATGCTCTGCAAGCTGTGACGCAGTATCAGACATGGCCCTAGTATTATCAGCGCACTCTGTTCTCACCCCAGAGTGATCACGCTTGCCTCTTAGTTCTGGTAATTTAGCCAAAACTTCAGTCATAACAGTAGCCATATCTTGTAATGTTATCTGTAATGGCCGCCCAGATGTACTAGGCGCCATAATATCACGCACCTCCCGGGCGGGAGATGCAGGTACTGACACGTGAGGCGAGTTAGTCGGCATAACTCTCCCCCTCGCTGTTTGGTGAAATTTGTTCAATTTGTACAGATTGGCTTTTATTTAAAGTAGCATCAATACAGTTAGTACATAAATTTCTATTGGGCTCCACCTTGGCATTGGAACAAATGACACAGGTAACTTCCTCTGAATCAGACATGTTTAACACACTAGCAATAAACTTGCAACTTGGTTACAATCTTATTTAAGAAAAAAAACGTACTGTGCCTCAAAGAAGCACTAAACGATTAAATGACAGTTGAAATAATGAACTGAAAAGACAGTTATAGCATCAATCCTTAAAAACAACACAACTTTCAGCAAAGGTTTGTTCCCATTAGTAAAGTAACAATTAAATTTGAAACATAAAAATTACATAGCAACGTTTTTAATCACAGTCAAAATATAAATCTCACAGCTCTGCTGAGAGAATCTACCTCCCTCCAAAGAAGTTTGAAGACCCCTGAGTTCTGATAGAGATGAACCGGAACATGCAGGAAATACAAGAGTAACTGACTGGAAATTTTTGATGCGTAGCAAAGAGCGCCAAAAACGGCCCCTCCCCCTCACACACAGCAGTGAGAGAGAAACGAAACTGTCACAATTAAAACAAGCAAACTGCCAAGTGGAAAAATAATGCCCAAATATTTATTCACTCAGTACCTCAGAAAATGCAAACGATTCTACATTCCAGCAAAAAACGTTTAACATGATAAATACCTATTAAAAGGTTTAATGTACTTTTAACAGAGTAATTCCGGTGAAATACCATCCCCAGAATACTGAAGTGTAGAGTATACATACATGTCATTATAACGGTATGGCAGGATTTTCTCATCAATTCCATTCAGAAAATTAAAACTGCTACATACCTCAATGCAGATTCATCTGCCCGCTGTCCCCTGATCTGAAGCTTTTACCTCCCTCAGAATGGCCGAGAAACAGCAATATGATCTTAACTACTCCGGTTAAAATCATAGTAAAAACTCTGGTAGATTCTTCTTCAAACTCTGCCAGAGAGGCAATAACACGCTCCGGTGCTATTGTAAAATAACAAACTTTTGATTGAAGTTATAAAAACTAAGTATAATCACCATAGTCCTCTCACACATTCCTATCTAGTCGTTGGGTGCAAGAGAATGACTGGGAGTGACGTAGAGGGGAGGAGCTATATGCAGCTCTGCTGGGTGAATCCTCTTGCACTTCCTGTTGGGGAGGAGTTATATCCCAGAAGTAATGATGACCCGTGGACTGATCACACATAACAGAAGAAAATAGTATTTGCTTATAGTTAAAAAATATGTAATAGAAATAAGTGTAACTTTGTGTTTGTGATCAAAGGTAAGGAGCGCAGACGTTAAATGTAAATTTGATAGTGTGAGGTTGGGTTACCATAGCAACTAATTGATTTTCACGAAATCCGACGTCGGTGGGAAGCGTTAACACAACGTTAAATTAATATTTCAACGAAAACCTGGTACTAAAATGGAGCCGTAAACTACGTTTAGCTGTCGGCCACTATGGTAGCTTACAGCTCCATTTTTTATGGCTCAATGGAAGTGAGCTCTATGTGAATAGGACTCTGCACAGAAAATGTTAACTCAGAGCACATTTCCATTAATGAGATACCTTATTCTTTGCTGCTGTTAAAAAGGTGGTGGGAGTCGATATACTGTATATATGTATCATGGAATAGATCATTGGCACAGTGCACAAGAATACAAATAATAAATATATAACAGGGAGTGCAGAGTTTAAGATCGCTGGTATACAGTACATTCCTCTACCTGTGTAAATGGTGGGATAATACTCCCAGTTGCCTTCCCCAGTATGTAAAAGGGACCCATAGTCTCATACACACAGTGCTTTTCTGTACTGTACAGTGCATACTGAAAATTAGAGTCCAGAATTGCAGTGGCACAATACTGCAAGAGAAACAGAGGACTATTAATTCCAGAATGCTATGTAGTTCCCAGAATAATGTGCTTCTTCCTCTAAAACAGAGCAACATTCAGGGGATTAAAAGAAAAAAAACATAATTTATTCTTATCTGATAAATTAATTTATTTCTTGGTAGTGAGAGTCCACGATCTAAGGATATATATCACCTGACCACCAGGAGGAAGCAAAGTCACAATATACCAGAGTTTCAAGTATCCCCCCTACTTCCCCTTCCCTCACAGTATTGCGTATAACCGAGGATAGAAAGAAGTAAGAAAGATAATAGGGTACAGAGATGCAAACTAAGACTTCGGCCACCAGAAAAAAAAAAAATTGGGTGGGTTTGTTGGCTCTCACTACCAAGAAAGAAATTAATTTATCAGGTAAGAATAAATAATCTTTCTAATTCTAATTTTTTTCCTTCTTGCCAAATGATAGAATTTGGTAAAGTATTCAAAGACAACCAAGTAGCAGCCTTGCATATCTGTTTTACAGAAGCCTCATTTCTAAAGGCCCAAGAAGTTTAAACTAAACGAGTAGAGTGAGCAGTAATTTGGCTAGGCAGCTGCTGACACGCCTCAAAGTTAACCATAGAGATTAAACTCCTCAACCAAAAGAATAAGAATACTGAAGTAGCCTTCTGACCCTTCTATTTACCAGAATATAGAACAAATAAGCTGGAAGATTGACAAAATTCCTTAGTAACTTGTAAATAGAATTCCAAGGCTCTTACCATGTCCAAATTATGTAAAAGCCTCTCTTTTAAAGACCTTGGATTTGGGCAACTTTTGGCAAAACCCCAGAAACAGTTAAAGAAATTGCTTTGTGAAAAAGAAAGGTGTGTATGTGCGCTACAGAAGCTAAGGGGTTAGTTGAGTGTATATGGTTAAAAATTCTTAATAAGAATTACTAGGCAGAACAAACTGTTGCAACTTTTTTGTATAAAAATATCAATGTTTATTGTTTATAAAATGTCGCTATATAGTCGACAGAAAAAGCTCCATTTTTTTTAGGTCACTTATTGCTGAGATATACATTCATACATATAAAATACTGCGATACAATTCTACAACAATTTATAGGATATGACTGGTCATATATATTTAAAATTCTAAAAGTTACTTTGATATTAGAAACTGATATGGTATATAAAAATCATAAATTCCACCTTAAATGGATGCACATCTATATCCACCTTAAATCTCCCAAATACTACACATGGTTTCTTTACTTGGGGTTTGGGGAGAACAGTTTTCTTATTTGTAGACTGTTAACTTGTAGATTGCTTACACCGTTCTTATTATATTTGTTCTTTAGTAGCTTGTTAATAAGGTGGAAATATTGTTCTTAGGATTGGCGTGAACAATCGTAGCTTGTTATTAGGCGACTTGTGTCTAATTACCCAGTTACTTGATGTTTAAATCGATGTTTCCACAGGGACTTATAAAAAGTTAACGTCTGCACTATGTGCAGAATTATATAACATTATTTTTAAGGTTTACTGTCCCTTTAAGCTAACTTGAATCTTCCCTTGTAGAAAATGTATCTATATAAACCGTATTTTAAAAAAATAGGTTTCCCTTGCTGACTTTCATCTAGGGCACTAATGTATCAAAATATTCAGAATGTCACCGAACGTTAAAGCTGGGGATAATGAATGCTTTTGCTAAAAATAGATGGTGACCTATGAGTAGTATGAAACATTATTATGCCAGTAAAAAAAAAAAAATGTGTTCATGTTCAAGTGTTACAGTTGTAATTATAGTTGACTAAGCCATGTCATTTTTAAACAAGTTTGCAATATGCTTATATAATTTTCCACAATATATTTTCTCAGTTTAGATAAGTAGATAATTTGGATGTGATTTGGATATCCTGATTCATTAGTTGTGCAATAAAAAGGTGAATAACTATTTTAACTGCAACAGTACCTAGCACAGATCAGAATGTCTTAGACTATTAATCACTGTATAGAACAGCAGGTGCTGAATGTTGATTTCAGTAATGGATATTATCATCATATATTCATTTTACTGTCATAGCTCTATTACATTTTAATAACAGGGTAAAAAACATGCTTTAGAAAGGTGGCTTCATAAAATAGATTTTTAGTTGTTTTGTTCCAAAATAACTTGGGACGTCAACTCATTTGGTATCACAAGTTTCCTGTATTAAAAGGTATATGTGCAGTGGTCAATGCGGGGTAGTGTAAATCTTTTTTTTTTAACATCAATAACCTGCGATATACATTTTTTTAAATACATCTTTATTAAAACTCAAGAGAAATATACAATCCAGTTATATATAACAAGAGGAAATTTAGAGGCCAATTTATCAAAGGTCTTGCGGACCTGATCCGACAGTGCGGATCAGGTCCGCAAGACCTCGCTGAATGCGGAGAGCAATACGCTCTCCGTATTCAGCATTGCACCAGCAGCTCACAAGAGCTGCTAGTGCTAACGCTGCGCCTGCAGACTCGCGGCCAATGGGTCACCAGCAGGGACGTGGTCAATCAACCTGATCGCACTCGATCAGGTGAATTGCGGTGATTCCTGTCCGCCTGCTCAGAGCAGGCAGACAGGGTTATGGAGCAGCGGTCTTTAGACCGCTGCTTCATAACTGGTGTTTCTGGGGAGTCTGAAGACTCGCCAGAAACACGGCCCTTCAAGCTCCATTTATATCACAATATCTAATAACTTTTTAAAAAAAAATTGGATCCATTTACCAATTGTTTCAGACAATAAAGTGATGGTAAATTTAGACGATCTGGTAAAGCTATAACCGGATAAATGCATTCAATTAATTGGACCTTCATTTATGATTTTAATGTAATATGTGCTGTAACCTGATTTGTTTGTTTCATCATTTTCTTACAATAACCTTCTGCCCAACGCAAATGTATTTTTTTCAAGAGTTTACATTTCCACCTCGTATCCGGTAGCCGTGCTAGACTTACGACACTCCACAAGTGCTCAATAAGTTGTTTTTTTTGTTTTGTTTTTGTTGAGTGACGTATGGCTAGCATGACTACTGGAAACAAGATGAAAATGTCATCTCTTGAAAAAAAAATTGCGATCAGCGGTAATGAGAAGTGTAATGTAAGAAAAAGATCAAATTGGATTACAGCAAATATTCCATTGAAAACATGAATGAAAGTCCAATTAATGTAATGCATTCATTCAGGATAGCTTTACCAGATTGTTTAAATGGACACTAAACCCAAATTTTTTCTTTCATGATTCAGATAGAATATGCAATTTTAAGCAACTTTCTAATTTACTCCTATTATCAATTTTTCTTCATTTTCTTGCTATCATTATTTGAAAAAAGGCATCTAAACTAAGGAGCCAGCCAATTTTGGTTCAGACCACTGGACAGCACTTGTTTATTGGTGCTGTCCAATCAGCAAGGACAACCCAGGTTGTTCACCAAAAATGGGCAGGTATCTAAACCTACATTTTTGCTTTTCAAATAAAGATACCAAGAGAATGAAGAACATTTGATAATAGGAGTAAATTAGAAAGATGCTTAAAATTGCATGCAATATGCTTCCATTAGCAAAATACTTCTAGTAAAAGTTATTACTGTTTTTTTAGCGGCATACGTACATATGCTTTGAGGGCCCCATCCACCAGAACTCAAACGCCATGCCTTCTCAGAAAGTCAACAGTGGCTTGTATGACACAAATTAAAGGTATAGTAAAGTCCAAAATAAACGTTCATGATTCAGATAGGGCATGTAATTTTAAATAACTTTCTAATTTAGTTTTATCATCAAATTTGCTTTGTTCTCTAGTGATTCTTAGTTGAAAGCTAAACCTAGGTAAGCTCATATGCTAATTTCTAAGCCCTTTAAGGCCGCCACTCATCTGAATCCATTTGACAGTTTTTCACAGCTAGAGGGTATTAGTTCATGTGTTTCGTATAGATAACACTGTGCTCATGCACGTGAAGTTATTAAAGTCCGCACTAATTGCCTGAAATGCAAGTCTGTCAAAAAATGTGAGATAAGTAGGCATTCAGCACTCAGAAGCTTGGTAAATAAAGGGATTGTCTTTCTTTTTAAAGAATAACATGTTTGGTGTTTACTATCCCTTTAAGTATTCAATGACACAATTCACACCACCGGAAGCTCTCTGGCCAGGGATAGTGTTTGAACACTGACTCTCTAGTCATACATAGTATATGTGCCTTTGCACCAAAACAGTAACAGCTTTTACTTTTAGAAGCATTTTTGCAATATACTTCCATTGGCAAAAATAATTATATTTAAAATTAAACTGCATTATTGCAACTCTTAATTTTGACCTATCACTTTATTACTTAGCATTTAACCCTGCTTAATCCCATTTAAAAAGCTGCATTTGATATAATTATGCATTCAAAGAAAAAATTACTCTGAGAATAACATGTAGATGTATTTTTGTATGTAAGTTTCATTTTTCAAATATTGACAAAATAAGAGTAAAGTTTTAGGGGCCGATTTACCAATGTCTGGTGGACATGATATGCTGTAGCGTATCATGTCCGCCAGACATCGCTGAATGCCGACAGCATACGCTGTAGGAATTTAACATTGCACAAGCAGTGCTGGTGAACTGCTTGTTGCAATGCCGCCCCCTGCTGATTTGTTGTCAATCGGCCGTTAGCAGGGGATGTCAATCAACCGATCGTATAAAATCAGGCGGATTGATGTCCGCAGCTTCAGAGGCTGAAGGCTTGCGCGGGAAACAGGTGTCATCAGTGGCCAATCGGCCCCTTTGTGTCTATAATGGGAACTGCTGTGGCCAATTAGGGACAATAATAAATAGGTCACTAGAGTGTGCGGCCAATGGCTGTGTGGAATATAACAGGGTTCTATACTTCCATTTCTAACAGGAACTGAAAAGATCACAATTTCAGAATGGAATTACAGGAATAAGGGACAAAAAAATAAAGAGAAGTATATTGCAGACTTATATATATATATATATCAGAAGAGAGAGAGCCTCACGCCTGAGATAGAACAAAAGCTTGTTCCTGTGAGTGCACTTCTCTCTGTATGTACATTTATCATTTTATATTACCATCTCAAAGTGTTTAATGTACCATTGTGTTTAATTTTCAGATAAGAAAGAAAATTAATAGTCACAGAGTTTGCTTTTTAAACACTTAAAGTGAAGGCAAACTTTGGTGAATGAAAGCCCGTTTTTTAAAAATACTATTAAAAACAGGGGCACTATCATTCATCAAAGTTTAAAAAGCAGCTGTTTTGTTAAAAAAAATTACCTTTTTTTCTTTTTCACAGCTAGATCAGCTTCCCTCACATAGAGATCCTCTATTCACACGTCAGCAATGACTAATCCGGCTTCCTCCAATCACAGCATGGCTTCAGGCAATGACTACCCTGGGGGGAAAGCTGTGATTGGAGGAAGTAGGATTAGGACATAAGGAAGGAACCACAATCTCCTGATTGATGTTGCGATCAGACGTCATCTTAGGTAGAAAACCCAAGTGGGTACGTAGGACAGCCTTATCAGTGTGGAACACCAGATAAGGAGGTTCACATTGCAAGGCAGCCATTTCAGAAACTCTGAGTGCCAACACAATAGCCAATAGAAAAAGAACCTTCCAGGACAAAAATTTTGGCATCTATCAGCTGTCAACTTACCTGCATTCGACGGCACCAATACGCTCACTTAAGATCGCCTAACATTGCTGCCGCGGACCTGAATACGTTCTCCAAAATTATCAAAAAGCTGCGCACCAAGTACGGCGCGATGAGCAGCGACTGTTGTTAACTAACAGTCATCGATCTCGCTGCTCTTCGTTTTTTTCACAGCTTTATTAGTACCCTGTCACTAAACACCCACACTGTACTATACTGTTTACCCCCCTAAACCGCCGCTCCCGGAGCCCCACGCAACTCTAATAAATGTATTAACCCCTAAACCGCCGCTCACGGACCCCGCCGCAACCTAAATAAAGTGTTTAACCCCTAAACCGCCGCTCCCGGAGTCCACCGCCACCTACATTATATTTATTAACCCCTAATCTGCCTCCCCCTACACCGCCGCCACCTACATTATATTTATTAACCCCTAATCTGCCCCCCTACACCGCCGCCACCAACATTATATTTATTAACCCCTAATCTGCCTCCCCCTTCACCGCCGCCACCTACATTATATTTATTAACCCCTAATCTGCCACCCCCTACCACCGCCGCCACTATATTACATTTATTAACCCCAAACCTAAGTCTAAACCTAACCCTAACACCCCCTAACTTAAATATAATTTAAATAAATCGAAATAAATATTCCTAGCATTAAATAAATTATTCCTATTTAAAACTAAATACTTACCTGTAAAATAAACCCTAAGATAGCTACAATATAACTAATATCTACATTGTAGCTATCTTAGGGCTTATTTTTATTTTACAGGCAAGTTTGTGTTTAATTTAACTAGGTAGAATAGTTATTAAATAGCTATTAACTATTTAATAACTACCTAGCTAAAATAAATACAAAGTTACCTGTAAAATAAAACCTAACCTAAGTTACAATTACACCTAACACTACACTATAATTAAATTAATTCCATAAATTAAATACAATTAAATAAAATTATCTAATGTACAAAAAAAAACCAAACACTAAATTAAAACACTAAATTTAAACTAATTACACCTAATCTAATCCCCCTAACAAAATAAAAAAAAAAACCCCAAAATAAAAAAAAGCCCTACCCTACATTACTAATAGCCCTTAAAATGGCCTTTTGCGGGGCATTGCCCCAAAGTAATCAGCTCTTTTACCTGTAAAAAAAAAATTACAAACCCCCCCCAACATAAAAACCCACCACCCCCACAACCAACCCTACTCTAAAACCCACCCAATCCCCCCTTAAAAAAAACCTAACACTAACCCCTTGAAGATCACACTACTTGAGAAGTCTTCACCCAACCGGGCCGAAGTCCTCAACGAAGCCGAGCGAAGTGGTCCTCCAGACGGGCAGAAGTCTTCATCCAAGCCGGGCAGAAGAGGTCCTCCAGACGGGCAGAAGTCTTCATCCAGACGGCATCTTCTATCTTCATCCATCCGGCGCGGAGCGGCTCCATCTTCAAGACATGTGACGTGGAGCATCCTCTTCATCCGGAGTCTTCTTGAACAATGACGGGTCCTTTAAGTGACGTCATCCAAGATGGTGTTCCTTCAATTCTGATTGGCTGATAGAATTCTATCAGCCAATCGGAATTAAGGTAGGAAAAAGCCTATTGGTTGATGTAATCAGCCAATAGGATTGAGCTCGCATTCTATTGGCGGACTTCTGCCCGTCTGGAGGACCTCTTCTGCCCGGCTTCGATGAAGACTTCTGCCCATCTGGAGGACCACTTCGCCCGGCTTCGTTGAGGACTTCGGCCCGGTTGGGTGAAGACTTCTCAAGGTAGAGTGATCTTCAAGGGGTTAGTGTTAGGTTTTTTTATGGGGGGATTGGGAGGGTTTTAGAGTAGGGATGGTTGTGTGGGTGGTGGGTTTTAATGTTGGGGGGGGGCTTGTAATTTAATTTTACAGGTAAAAGAGCTGATTACTTTGGGGCAATGCCCCGCAAAAGGCCCTTTTAAGGGCTATTTGTAATTTAGTGTAGGGTAGGGCTTTTTTTTATTTTGGGGCGGCTTTTTTTTTTGTTAGGGGGGATTAGATTAGGTGTAATTAGTTTAAAAATCTTGTAATTTGTTTATTATTTTCTGTAATTTAGTGTTGGTTTGTTTTTGTACTTTAGATAATTTTATTACATTTTATTTAATTATAGTTAATTTAGGGAATTAATTTTAATTATAGTATAGTGTTAGGTGTAATTTAGTGTAGGGTAGGGCTTTTTTATTTTGGGGGACTTTTTTATTTTGTTAGGGGGATTAGATTAGGTGTAATTAGTTTAAAAATCTTGTAATTTGTTTATTATTTTCTGTAATTTAGTGTTTGTTTGTTTTTGTACTTTAGATAATTTTATTTAATTTTATTTAATTGTAGTTAATTTAGGGAATTAATTAATTATAGTGTAGTGTGAGGTGTAATTGTAACTTAGGTTAGGTTTTATTTTACAGGTAACTTGTAATTTATTTTAGCTAGGTAGTTATTAAATAGTTAATAAGGGAGGCAGATTAGGGGTTAATAAATATAATGTAGGAGGCGGCGGTGTAGGGGGGGGCAGATTAGGGGTTAATAAATATAATGTAAGTGGCGGCGGTGTAGGGGGGGGCAGATTAGGGGTTAATACATATAATGTAGGTGGCGGTGGGCTCCGGGAGTGGCGGTTTAGGCGTTAAACACTTTATTTAGTTGCGGTGGGGTCCGTGAGCGGCGGTTTAGGGGTTAATAATTTTATTAGAGTGGTGGTGGGGCTCCGGGAGCGGCGGTTTAGGGGTTAATAAGTATAATGTAGGTGGGCGGCGGTGTGGGGGGGGCAGATTAGAGGTATTTAGACTCGAGGTACATGTTAGGGTGTTAGGTGTAAACATTACCATAGGAATCAATGGGATATCGGGCAGCAGCGAACATGAGCTTTTGCTGCTTTCAGACTCCCATTGATTCCTATGGCAATCTGCCGCCTCCAGGGCAACAGATTGAAAACCAGGTATGCTGGGCCGGAATAGTGCCCGAACGTACCTGGTTAGAAAATTGATAACTTCCTGTGCAGCTGCTGCCGGGAAACAGTTCAAAAGCGGACTTCCGTTTGGGGAGGGGCCTCGCAGACACACGCGAGGAGAGCACCCGATAGTACTGGGTGAGCCGAAACCATCTTCAACCCTCCACGCCTGAGACTCTTGTGCCGAGTCACTATACTCGAGCTAAGAAAGAGAGTGGCGAGCAGGAAGCCTATTAGCCTTGTGAAGTGGGCCAAGTCGCTAAGGCCTAGAACCCCTGTGCACAAAAGAACCTCCGCTCTGGGGAGATAGCGGTGCTACTGGTCGGCAAAGAGAGATAGCTTAAAGGTAAATGGAGCCAGAAAGCTGCTTGGAGAAACGCTGACATTTGGTGAGGAGACCGGGAGTGCAGGTGCCGTGGCTGCGGCGCGGGATACACTGAAGATTGGGGGGTGCATGCATGTCAACGTATATTCCACAGCTGCTGAGGACAAAGTAAGCAGACCCAGCAGAGCAAGTGACTGAGTGACCGGTGCCGCGTCTGCGAAGGTGGAGGTGGGACGCATAGGAAAAGACCTCACAGCAATCAGCAGTGTGATGCTTGCCCCGGTAAAGAGCTGTTAAGGAGCTGAAGCACTGACAGAAAGAGCGTTGGTAATCTGGAGACAGGTACCGGGGTGAGTTTTCTTTTTTCCCAAAGCTGGCTTTTCCCAATATTGCAGTCCCACTGAAGCGGTGAATATATTAAAACTTTTATCTGGGCAGAACTGTTTTTCTCTTATCCCTTGTTTGAAAAGCATAATTAAATGAGGGAGTGCTCTGGCTTTGAATAGTCGGGTCTTGGTAAGGAGTGAGGATAATCTCCAGATTCATCTATTCTATTTCCTTGAAGCTGCCAACCAGAGGGAGTGGGAGTCTCTGTTGATAGAGGTATGCACCCCCGATAGAGACCCAATAAGAGAGTGTCTTTTTGGAGTTGCTGTCTGTATGTAATTGGACATAAGCCTGGATCTGAGTCCTTGGGAGAGCAATTATGGCTCATTTGTAAAGAGGGGTACCTATTCCCCAAGAATAAACGCATTTGGCATTGTATAAGGAATACAGTACCTGGGCCTAAGGAGGACCCAGAGAAGCGCTAGTTCCCAGGAAAAGAAAGCCAAGACAAGTTGGGACTTGATAAGGAGAATATTCCAAACTAGTGAGATTAATCACAAACTTAGGGCGGGGCGTGAGTGGACTCCTCACCACGGTCTGAGCAAGCTGGGCTGAATCTGTCTAGACTTTGATGATACATAAGATTGGTTTTCAGAATCTTATATTGCTTTTTTTTCTTTCTTTTTCTCATCTTTCTTTTTTCCTCTGTCTTTTTTAGCTTTTTTCCCTTAGAGCTGTAAGAATCACAGATAGCTGTTGCTAATAATTCAGGGTTATGGTGGGCACTACACCTTGACCAAGTATAATTGGAATAAGAAATGTGTATTTAGACTTAGTATATAGGACTCAGGGTGTAATTTAAGGCACTGTTAGATATTTAGGCACAACATAAATTAATTCTGGAAAGGTGCTGCATTGAAGGCAGCACATACACTGTATAGTTGAGTTTGGCACAATTTCAGAGAGTTATGTCCTCAAGTGTGGATTTAGCATAGGTTCACATAAGTGTGTGTACTCCTACATACACAACTAGCACTATTGCTGTGTGGTGTTTTTTTTTTATATATTGTTTTTTTCACTGTTTTATAGACTTGTCACCTTTTTTTTTTTTTTTTTTTTTTTCTTATTACATTGCATTTTTTAATTTTATTTTATGGAAAGATTTGTCTCACGGGGTAAAAATAGTTCGCCAGCTATGCCGGCAAAACAAAGGGAAAGGAAAGCTAAGAGCAATGAGATGGAAAAAAGCTTAGAAATCCAATCTCCAGCTCCCCCAATCCCAGATAAACAAATCTTGATCAACCAGATCGCAGACCTGATTATGCCTCAATTCAATATACTTAAAGCTGAAATTTCAGAACTGGCTGGAGAAGTAAGACAATTCTCAACACGTTTTGCTGAGGTAGAATCTAGGGTCTCTGATCTGGAAGATCAAGCTGGGGTACAAGATACAATTCTTCAAAACAAGGGGAACTAATTAAATTGTTACACTCGCGGTTGGAAGATCTAGAAGATCGCTCACGCAGAAACAATGTTAGAATAATAGGCCTTTCTGAAAATATTCAACAACAAGACTTAGTTCATTTTGCTGCAGTGAATTACCCCACTTGTTAGGCATCCAAAATGTGGAGAAGCCATTTACAGTCGAAAGAGCACATAGCTGGGGGTTGTACGATCCAATCCGGAGGGCACTGCCAAACCTAGGCCTGTCCTGGTTAAATATCTATGTTTCCAAGATAAGACCATGTTGATGAGCCATTTTAGAAAAGTAAATCCCCTGATGTATGGTCAAGATAAAATCTTGCTCTTTCAAGACTTCTCGGTAGAGACGTCACTCAAAAGGAGAGAGATGGCCCCATTTTGTTCGACTGCTCTTCAAGAAAGGCATTCAGGCAAGAATGCTGTACCCCCGCAAAGATAGTTGTAAATATAAAGGGCGAAAGCTATACGCTAAACAACCCCCAAGAAGCTAAAGAATTTTAAATACATTAAGTTAGATGAGTGGTAGGGTCCAGAAATGTATCCAGATATTAGACTTATATGTCTATAATGGGGGTTTTGTATATTTTTTTTTAGGGGTGGGGTTTTGGTTTTTTCCCTTTTTTTTTTTTTTTTTCCCTCCCTCCTGTTCTCCGATATTATGCTAAAGCTTGTTCCCTTAAATAAATGTTGAACTTTCTTTCCTGGAACGTGGGGGGAATAACCTCCCCACCCAAAAGAAGTATTATTTTAAAACAACTCAAACAACATCATCCTGATGTGGTTTTTTTACAAGAAACACACCTTAAGATTAAAGAGATCCCTAAATTACAATGTAAATGGGTTGGAAAAGTAATTGCTACTCCCGTTTCAACGCGCAAAAGAGGGGTAGCCCTCCTTTTTTCTAAAAAATTGGCTTATACTATCCTGTCGCAGGAACTTGATTTAAACGGTAGATTTCTTATAGTCAAGATAGAATACAGGGGATTAATATATGTACTGTGTAACATATATGCCCCGAATACCATAGATCAAAAATTCTGGGATGGCTTATATATCAAACTCTTTCCATATATAGATCAAAACCTAATTATAGCAGGAGACTTCAACATGACTATATGCCCCTATCTAGATAGAAGTAAGTCAGGTACAAATCTGCAGGAGAGAACAGGGAGAGAAAAGTTTTTAGGAACTTTATGAATAAACTGAAATCTTCACGACATCTGGAGAATAAAACAATCCAGATGTAAAAGCCTTTTCGTGCGAATCGAAAGCATATAAGAGTTTTTTCCCGTATCAATCTTTTTTTATATCAGATAGCATGGTTAATTAGATCTAAAACCCACCATCCAAGATATAGTAATCTCAGACCACGCAATAATAACCTTAGAAGTGGAAGGGGTCAGGAAACAAGCTGAGCAAAACTTTTTTTCTTTTCCCAAATATCTTATCCAGGATAATGAATTCAGGAATTTTCTAACGAAAGTATGGATAGAGTATGTGGGTTTTAATAAGGGATACACAGACAATATATAAATATTTTGGAAGCAGCGAAGGCGGTTCTTCGCGGAAGATCAGAGCATACATGATTAAATGGAAGAAAAAAACATCTGCTAGAGACCTCCAGTTGACCAATCAAGTAAGGAATGCATATAAGCATATATTGCTAACCACTCTGGTAATGCGTGGGATAACTATAAGAAAGCTAAAAGATGAGCGGGATATCTTCCTTAAACAGAAGGGACAAAGGGAAGATCTCAAAGCAAAAGCCTTTTTAAGAGTCATCACGGGGAGGTCAGCCAAAATTTTTGGCTAAAATCATTAAAGCAGGGGAAAGGGAGAGACAATATCCCATGTATAACTAAGAATAAATAAAAGGCTTACAACGTCACTTGAGATTAGGGAGGGCTCTATATGAAATATTACCAAGAGTTATACTCAGCCCAAAAAAACCGAGGATAAGGCTAAGGATGCATTTTGGAGCAAAATCACTTTACCCAAAGTATCTCTGGAGCAATTACAAGAACTGAACCAGCCAATTTTGATAGAAGAAGTGGTGATGGCTATAGAGAAATTGAAAATGAATAAAGTCGCCCGGGCCAGATCAATTACCAGCTGAATTCTACAAAGTACTGAAAGACAATATTCCAGATTAATTAGTAAAACTATTTAATAAATACTATACTAATAATAGAATGGACTCACTGTACTTCACCACCTCGGTAGTGACCCTTATTCCCAAAAAAGATAAAGATTTAGAGCTCCCAGGATCCTATCGCCCTATTTCGTTATTGAATAACGATTACAAACTTCTTACTCATATAGTGGCAGATAGACTGAAAAAGTGTATGAATAATCTAATTCATATAGACCAACGGGGTTTTTATGACAGGTAGAAGTTGCAAACCAAAAACATACGCAAAGCACTGTTAACATTAGATCATTTTTGGAATAGAGTGCAAGATGGTCGCAAGGCTCCCAAAGTAGATTTGGCGCTATTGACGCTCGATGCGGAGAAAGCCTTCGATTCAATAGAATGGAACCATTTATTTATTACCTTAAAGTATTTTGGCTTCACAGGGGGCTTTCTTAATTTTTAAAACTATTATATAATAACCCTTGTTCCTATCTATTAATTAATGGAGGACTTTCTTCAAAAAATAACGTTAGCTAGAGGAACAAGACAGGGGTGTCCCCTGTCACCACTCCTCTTCAATCTTTCAATAGAACCTCTCGCGATCCGTTTGAAACAAGGAACTGGAAGGTATTTCTTTTGGGGACACCAAACTTACATTATCTTTATATGCGGATGATCTATTATTTTTATCGAAAACTAAAACTAGTATACCCATTCTTTTGGGGATAATTAAGGAGTTCAGCCTGTTTCTTCGGGCTACAAGGTTAACCAAAATAAATCAGAACTTTTATGGATATACAAGAGGAAAGACAGCTTAAGAGATTTTTCCTTTTCAGATAGTAGATCATATTAAGTATCTAGGGATTTATTTGTCTGGCAACCCCACAAGGTGGTATGCACTTAAACTATACAAAATTTTCGGGGAAGCCAAGTCCATGGTAGACAAGTGGAAGTCGCTACCAATCTCTTTGTCTGCTAAAATTACTTTACTAAAAACATTTATGTTCCCACGTCTTTTTGTATATAATGCAAAATCTACCAATAATTATCAAAAACTCAGATGTACAAATCTTTAATAAACTGTGTACAGGATTATTATGGGGGAAAGGGAGGCCACGTCTATCTGTACGATTCTTGCAACAAAATAAGGATTTGGGAGGGTTTGGACTCCCAAATATCAAGGTATCCAATTGGGCTACCTTGGTTAAGATTGCAGTAGACTGGATAACTGAAGCCAATCATTTCACCCTCTTTGATCTAGAGGAGGGAATGATTAAACCTTTTTCACTAAAAGCAATTCTTCATACTCCGATGAGCAGTCTACCATCCAGTATTGGTAATTTGAGGGTGATTTACAATGTAATTATAGCTTGGAAATTTTTTTGCGGGGAACTTGGGTTAAGTTATAATTTTTCCAACTATCTTCCCATAATAGGTAACCCTGGGTTTGCACCAGGACTTTCTCCGGGTATATTTCAGGGTTGGCTCCTTAGGGGTCTGAAGTATGTTGCTCAGCTACTAGAACCAAGTACGGGCATTGTGAAAACCTTCGAAAGAATTAGAAGGGAATTTGATCTCCCAAAACACCCATTTTTACGCATATCTCCAAATCAGACACTATATTCTGCATGGGACACAATACACGCACATTGCACGAGACTTAGGAATAATTGAATCTGGTATTGGATTGTTTAAGAATGGATATTATTCAATATCCAGCTGGTATAAGAATGATCATGTTAAAATACGGTCATACAAGGGGGGGGCGGAGCTGCATCCAGAGAGAGCAGACGTGCTTTCTAGTGCTCTGTCTTAATGCATAGTTTTAGATTATTTTCTATTATTTTTCCTATTTAAAAGCTCCTTATCCCTGTAGATGGAAATGTTAACATGGCCCTGCAAAAAAAGATATATTGCCACCAGCAGGAACATCATATAAACCGGAGTCATGAAGAGATCGACTACACCAGCTAAGCAGTACATTTTGAGATCCGTGCGTCTCACGAAGACTAGCTGAAAATAACCTACTCAGCAGATATAATCAGGAGTCTGGGTGAGTGCAGGCTATCAACGACTGAAAAATTACTCCTCAAGTAACAGAGGGACTGATTTTTATTAGTTTTGAGGATCTCCATATAACACTGATTGAGTGGCTGTTGGGGACTACTGAAACCCAAGATGGCGACTAACTCGTGGGATGAGGAATACTGCAGCAGCTACACGCTCAGTTCCTACAGCTGAAAACCAGTCTTCCTGACTGTCCTTGAGAAGAACCGTCTACCCAAGGTCTACCCAGCGCTACCAGCAGAGCCGTGTGCCTCTAGCGATTTACGCCATTGGAAAGAACACTGAAATGATTTTTAGCAAGAGTACACAAAGCGGAGCCATGCAGTTTAGGAGCGAGGACGTTTCTCACGAGCTAGACACCTTAGTTAAGGCCACGCCAGGTATTCATCTGAACTTTTTTGCGCCATTGCATCCGCTATATTTCGGCGGATTAATAATACCTAGCTGCCGGAATATGAACTCTCATCATTGGACTGTCCTGTTGTTCCCCGGCTTGATCTCAAAGCTCAGAGGCTCCTCGGATAGCCCTAAAGCTCTGGGGACACTTTATCAACAAACGCAGTGGACACTTAGCAAGGTTGGAGTAGGTTAAGCTGACAGATTTATTTTTACATACTTATAAACCCAGAGAGCCCACAACGGAGAACTCTAGGCTTTAAATATGTGATACCCCTCATACCGGACAGACTGTTTTCCCCTCTATGTTTGGTTCTTTGTTTGTTTTTATCCTTTAAGATTGTTCAAATAGTTACATAGATTTTAATGTTGAGAAGGTTTATGCCAATATTGTCCACTATATCTATGTAGATAGCCTCAACCGAGTTGCTTGGTTAGACTATATTTTGCAAGCTCCATAGGAAGCATAGTGGGGGAGCATTGTATTTTATAAAGATCCTGTTTAGTTGGAACGTATTTGAAAAGCTCAATAGATATATCTGGAGTGTGCTGTTTTTTTTTTGTTTTTCTTTTTTTTTTAAAAAAAAGAGTTCCTGAAATTGAGCTGCTTAGCTAGATTAACATTTGCATGAATGTACATTGAGGAGATCAATCAGAATTTATTCTGCATATAGCTAAGATTTCTTAACTGATGAATATGGGGGTTGTAATATCATGCTGGTTGATAACGCTTATATATATGTTAATGGGGATAGTATTACAGCTGCTGACCGTTTATGATATCTGAAGGATTGTGAAAACTGCTTTGTGCCCATTTGATAACTGACTTCCAAAAAATATTAGCCATGTTAGACACTAAACTCACTGTTTGAACTCTACGTTTTTTGCCGCAGGGTATAGGGCCCATGCTCATGTGGCAACCTTACATTGGCTTCAATATATGCACAAACATGCATTGCTTTACAGATCACCTGTCCGATGCTGGATATAGATTACTTCAGGGTTCCAATATGTTATATACATATTTTGTGGCTATCCCCAAATGTCTTCCCTTAGCTACTATTTTTTTTTTTTTTTTTTTTTTTAAATATATCTAACCCCACTAGAATAGATTCACCCAGGTTCATATAGAGACCTACCCTACGGATATAACAGAACTCAGGCAGCCCCCATATGGGTAGTCTATACCTTAATAGGATTTTCTAGAGCTTCAATGGCCTGCACTATTCTCCCTACTAACTGTAACTTATATAAATTATCTTGGACCAGTCTGTTCTAGTTCATATAGTATCGTGCTGCTCTCTGTATCTCAATCAGTTATTGATTACTTGCAAATTACAGATAATTCAATTTCCTAGAAAAACCTTCCTGTTGAGGTTGTTAGCCTCCTGAGGGTCCGTGAGGCCCCTAGTTTTGTGGAAAGATTTATTTCTCATGTTCCCGCCTGTGTTACCTAGCAGTGAATCTCCTGACTCCCTACGTATATATAAAGGAGGAGTATGTCTAATGGTTATTTACATGAGAGTCCTAGATGTGTATTTGGTGATATTTGAAGGATACTGGCCCTTATTTTTCTATCCCTGCTTAGAGATCCCCCTTTGTGTCCCCACACTACTAACAAGCTAGGTACTATTATTGACTGAAGGCAGGCTGGACCTGTACTGGAGCCTTAATGTGCCGTTCCTCTACACATATCATCATAAGTTAGGAGCACAACCCCTGTTATATGCTATCACCTCAGAGTACTATGCTTCATTATATTAGACATGGTCTCAACTCATGTTTTGTTTTAATATAGCTTGTTAGGCTTGAAACAAGATGCAGTAGCAGTATTTTGTTGTTCTTTGGAAGTGCATGAACTCTCTGACACGCCTTGTTTATTGTATTCAAATTTACCACCCCTCATCCCCCCCTCCCCCCTTAATGTGCCTCCTCGATAAGGAGGACTAACTTTAGCCGGCTTTTCTTTGCCTATGCCGCATCTTTCCATAGCTTACAGTTACTTTTAGCCTAGAATGCCCAAAATTTAAGTGGTTAATTTCCTTAACTTAACAATTTTTTCTTTTTACTATTATAGATTGTAAGCCACATACTGCAATTTTTTTTTCTATTGTATCATTCTGGGCTTCAGCGCATTATTCCTTAATACTCATTATATTTACTTAACTACATTCCCCCATGCAACTTTTATATAGGTAGTTGGGACCCAAGAGGTCTCAAACGCTCACCAAGGGGAACATCTCTAGAAAACTGTTAAAACATGAGGTTTCTTCCTATGTATGTTTTATTTTAGATGCATACTATACCTGTCGCTATGTTATGTTTCCAAATCTACTGTTGATAATTGTTTGTATGCTCATATGAGAACCTCAATAAAAAAAAAAAAAAATATTAAAAAAAAAAAAAAAAAAAATACGGTCAACAACACTTAGGAGTCAATTCTCTCCAAATGGCAGAGAGTGCTGGCAAGAAACAGAAATGGATGATATTAAAACAAGTATTCAACTAATAGACAATAATAATACAACGTGGAAAGAGTCCCATAGCAAAATATTACATTTTTCCTATATCTCTCCGGTAATTTTAGCCATATGGGACAAAAAGTGTTCAAGTAACTGCTTTCATTGTAAATACCCGGAAAGCAGATATACCTACACTGTTATTTGGTCCTGCCCAAAGATTGCTAGATTTTGGAAACAGAGTTAACTTCTGGGTAAACAAATTTACGTATCAAAAAGTGGTTTTGCCTCGCAAAAACAATCTTTTCTTGTCCAATCCAATATCTCAAGAAGAAAAGGAAAGATAGAGATTTCATAATACGGCTATATTGGTGGCTAGGAATATAATACTGCTACATTGGAAGGCAGCTAAAGCACCGAATATTGCAGAGTTTGCACAAAAAACTGTGATGAACAAATAACAATAGAGCAACATCAATTAGAACCAAGTAGTGAAAAACAATTTAGACTTTTTTTTCGATAAATGGCTAAACCTTATAAAATCCCTCCCACTTACAACACAATTACAGATTATTTACCCCTTACGCAAATCCGTGTTTTTTTGATATCACCCACAGGTTGAAGGTTTTCTTCCATCACACTGGACAGAACAAAGATAAAGTCGGTTCGGATGATCAGGGTGGGAATAGGGGTGTCCCCTTTCTTTTTTTTTTTCTCTCCCTATAGGCCCTGAGTGGACTTTAGGACTCTAAGAGTTAAATTGCTGAATGCTGACCCCAGGATTTAGATTGAGGCCCAGATGGGATATATACCCCCATAACAGAATGACGTATTAATACTAGCAGTCTGGTTGGTTCATAGCTACAAAGACCCTAGACAAGGGAAGACATATTTATACTTCCCCTTTTTGATGGGGAGAAGAGGCATTTAGATACAGTAAAACGAGGAAAAGAAAGCTGTATTACCCTGGATAGGTCAGCTCAACCTAATATAAACTATGGTGCGACAGCTATATATAGTTGTTGGGGTTTCTTTAGATGGATTTTTTTTTTTTTTTTTCTTCAAATGATTTTATAGAGTGTTAGGAATGATAACATTTTCACTGGACCTAGTCCTAAGAAGTCAAGTCCGACTTTAAATAATGTGGTTACATTTCAATAGAGGGATGTTTGGTTGGATTTAAAATTTTTTTATTTTTTTTTATTTTATTTTAAGTTAATGGAAAAAGAAAATTCCAGTAATAGGATTGTCAATATAATATTACACCGGTTTTGTGTCAGCTGTCAACCTAAAGAGAGGGTCAATGTATTTGTTTTATTACTGATGTCTGGATTTTTGTTTTTGACACTGACTTTGCATGTTACGACTATTTGCTGGTTTGAAAATAAAGGTTTAAAAAAAAAAAAAGAAAATTGATAACTAGCAAAAGTAGTCAGATAGTGCCGAACTTGCGTTCAGAACATCTGTAGTGACGTAAGGCATCGATCTGTGTCGGACTGAGTCCAGCGGATCGTATGTTACGTCACAAAATTCTACTTTTGCCGGTCTGTAGGGTTTGATACTAAGGGGAATCAGGCTCGCCACAAATACACTGCAGAATTACAGCGTATTTTTTGGACGGCTTGATAAATAGATGCCTTAATGTCAACGAATGCATAGGCTCACACGGAGCCCGTTGTAAAAAACTTAAAAGACAAGATTCAAACTCCAAGGTGGAGCGTTAGATCTAAAACTCAGGTCTGATCCTGATCAGAGTCTTATGAAAGATTGCACGTGAGGGAGCTCTGCGAGCCTCTTGTGCAGCTAAACAGAAAGGGCCTAAATCTGTCCCCTCAGGAACTGGCAGAAAGGCCCTTCTCCAGACCCTCTTGGAGAAAGGAAAGAATCCTGGCAGCCTTAACCTTATGCCAGGTTAAACCACGCTCTTCACACCAGAATAATAAGCTCTCCACACTTATGAAGATTGGCAACGAGTAACAGGCTTACAAGCCTGAATGAGAGTGTCAATAACCCTCTCAGAGAAACCTCTCTTAGCTAAGACTAAGCATTCAATCTCCACGCAGTCAGCCTCAGAGATCTAAATTTTGATGAACAAAAGGACCCTGTTCCAGCAGATTCCTGCTACAAGGTAACTTCGACCGGAGATTAGGACAACCCCACCAGGTCCGTGAAACCACATCCTTCGTGGCCACGATGGAGCAATCAGTATCACGATGCCTGCTCCTGCTTTATTGCGGGCCACTACACGAGGAAGAAGTGGAAACGGCAGAAAAATGTAAATTAGAATGAACCTCCAAGACACTGCTAATGCATCTATTAGCTCCGCCTGAGGATCCCTGGACCGCGACCCATATCTGGGTAGCTTGGAATTGAGGCCGGGATGCCATGAGCTCTATCTCTGGTGTCTCCCATCTGTTGCAATCTCCACAAACATCTCGGGATGGAGAGACCATTCCCCCGGAATGAAAGGATCGTCTGCTGAGAAAATCAGCTTCTCAGTGTCCACACCCGGGATGTGGATCGCTGACAGCGAGCAGTTGTGAGCCTCCGCCAACTCCAGAATCCGAGATACCTTCCCTCATTGCTAGGGAGCTCCTCGTTCTCCCCCTGATGGTTGATGTAAGCCAGTCGAGGTTATGTTGTCTGATTGGAATCTGATAAACTGGGACGAACCAGAAGAGACAAGCTTCAGGAGCATTGAAGATCGCTCAAAGCTCCAAAATGTTGATCGGGAGGAGGGGATTCCTCTCGAGTCCACAGGCCCTGTGCCTTCCTGCACCCAAAACAGCTCCCCCATCCTGAGAGGACTTGCGTCCAAAGTCACAATCTCCCAGGATGGTCTCTCAAGAAGGATTGTCCCTTGGGACAGAGCCACCAGGAGAGCGATTTCTCTCAACCGGTTGTCCAGAGAGATCTGTTGAAAGATACAAATGATCGCCATTCCACTGTCTCAGCATGCACAGCTGAAGTGGTCTGAGATGAAACCTGGCAAAAGGAATGATGTCTATGGTGACACCATGAGATCAATCACCTCCATACACCATACCACAGAGGGCTCAAGGAGGTCTGGAGGGCAATACAAGCGGAAGTGAGCTTGTAACGTCTCTGGTCTG
The DNA here is from genome assembly GCF_027579735.1 of Bombina bombina. Taxonomy (NCBI): domain Eukaryota; kingdom Metazoa; phylum Chordata; class Amphibia; order Anura; family Bombinatoridae; genus Bombina; species Bombina bombina. Next base: position 648,867,252 of record NC_069504.1, read on the forward strand.
TAAGGAATATCCTCATGGATTAGTGAAGTCTATTATAGTACCCAGGAATTGTTTCCCTGGTACTGGAAATAAGAGAACTCTTTTCCTAATTTATATCTTCCACTCCATGAGATCCAAGAAGAAACAGAAGTAGATTCCGAATGATCTTCTGCCAGACGGACAGGATGGTGCTTGAACCAGAATATTGTCTAGAGTATGGCGCTACTGCTATACCCTCTGGTTCTGGTTACTGCAAGCAGAGCCCTCAGAACCTTGTAAAACTCTTGGAGTAGTAGCTAGGCCAAACGGAAGTGCAATAAACTGGAAGTGCTGGTCCAGGAACGCAAACCTTAGGAACTTGAAGTGTTCCTTGTGTATTGGAACGTGAAGGTAAGCATCCTTCAGATCTATAGTAGTCATGAACTGTCCTTTGTGAACTATAGGGAAGGATGGGACCTTATCGTCTCTATCTTGAACGAGAGGACGGATAGGGAATTTGTTTAGAGCACTTTAGGGTCAAGAATCGTGCAGAAAGTTCGCCTCTTTCTTTGGGACCACAAAGAGGTTTGAATAGTACCCCAGACCTCTTTCTGCAAGAGGTACCGGGACAATGACTCCAAGGGAGGAGAGATCCCTCACACACCCCAGAAAGACGTCTCTCTTTTCTGGCCTTGAATACAGATTTGATAGGAGGAATTTGCCCTGGGTGGATGAGACTTGAAACCTATTTTGTATCCCTGAAGCGATTATCTCCAGGGACCCACGGGTCTTGCACGTCCCCAAACCAAACGTCCGAAAAGAGGTGACAGTCTGCCCCCTACAAGATCTAGAGTACGGATAGGGGGCCGCCCCTTCATGCCCGACTTTGTCTCGGCAGGCTTCTTGCTCTGCTTTGATTTATTTCAGCACTGAGCTGGTTTCCAAGTCCCCTTGGATTTGCTCGGGCTTTGCGGAGGGCTGCTGACGTTGAGATTTCATCCGAACTAAAGGAACGAAAATTAGGTCCTTGTCCCTTAGGCTTGCTCTTCTTTTCCTGCGGTAAAAAATCACCCTTTGCCTCCAGTAACCATGGAGATAGAGTCCAGGGCCTGGACCAAATAGAATCTATCCCTTAAATGGGAGGGAAAGGAATTCTTGATTTAGAAGTCATGTCCGCAGGCCAGGACTTCAGCCAGAGTGCCCTACAGGCTTGAACAGAAAAACCTGAAGCCTTGGCATTCAGAGCGAATAATTTGCATATTTGCATCACAAATAAAAGAATTAGCCACCATTAAGGCCTTAATTCTTTCTTGGATCACGATAGAGGAAACCTCCACCTCGATCAACTCAGATAAGGAGTCGCACCAGTAGGTAGCCGCTCCAGCAACCGCAGCAAACAGCTGCTGCCGGTTGAAATAAATATACTGTATGTTGAAACATCTTTCTTAACAGAGTTTCTATCTTCTTATCCATGGGCTCTTTAAAACGACGAACTATCCTCAAGCGAGATAGTAGTGCGCTTAGCAAGTGTGGAGATAGCGCCATCCACCTTGGGGATGGAACCCCCACAACTCCAATTGAGAGTCCAGGGGACCGGGGAACAATTTTGTAAAAGAAGAAGGGGGAAAATGAAGAAGCAATTCTTTCCCATTTATTCTTAATAATGTTCGGTCATCTTTTACCGGAACAGGGAAAGTTTGTGTACTACCCGTGTCCTCGTAGACCTTATCTAATTTAGGGATCAAAGGTTCCTCAGGCAATTTGGGCTTCTGGAATCTCTAACGTAACCAAAACTTCCTTCAGCATAAAACGTAAATGCTCAATCATAAATCTAAAGTCTGGTTCCTCCGCAGGTGGAGTTTTAGAGGGCAGGCAGATTCAGACCCAGAAGGAGCACCCGCTGAAGTATTCAGAGACGCCTTCATCATCTGATAATCTTATTTCAGATAAATCCAATAAGCTAGTATGATGACCCCTGGGAAGGATAGCAATATTTGACCTTTTGCTTGCGCTTAGCAGGGCGAGGTAAAGCACTAAAGGCCGCAGATACTGCGTTTTGTAGCTGCTCAGTAAAGTCTGGCGGTATAGAGCCCCTTCCAGATGGAGGATTAGGGAGTGCTACTGGAAGCTGCATGTGTATTAGGAGAATGACTGTAGGGTGCGCACCTCACAGGACGGGAGACTCCTCAGGGGTGGACGGCTCAGTGGTATCAAACATATTACATGATTACTTTATCAAGGCTTGTGAAACATATTGAGTAGTACCGCTTCTTCTCCGGGGAAAACGCATACGGTCAGGAAAGATGAAATAAGTGTGACCACACCCGGTCACATGCTGCGCAATGCAGGACAGCCCCTGCTATAAATAGTAAAAAAAAGCACGCCAAGCCTTTTAGGCTGCACAGTTTCAAGAAACTAACAAAAAAAAAACCCTGTTACGTTCCAACATCAGCCTGAGCCTCATATCACACATGTCGCAGCATAATCAAATTTATAGGATTAGTCCCCCCTGTTCAATAATCCCCCTCCGGAGATATTAACCCTTGATTCCATACAGATAATAGGAGCCACACTGTGACACTGTACTTCTTGCGTTATCATGTGTAAAAAATTATGAACGATCTTACCGGAATCTATGCCATGGAACAGAAACACAGTCTCTCAAGTTAGACAGTCTTGTAGACATTGCTCCTGACATGGACTTGGGTGTGATTGAAGAAGGCGAGTGAAACTCGTCACACTGATTGCTTAGGAGCTGTTAATACGAGGTCTGGATGCGGTCGCATAAAGGACTCTCCCTGCATCTCCAGACTCTAACATTCGTCCAATGCTATCACTGAGAGGCTGGGACACAAGGACTTACTTAAAAATCCAGTCCCATTTCAAAGGGTAGATACCCTTCATAAGGGAACTACTCCAAATCTTCTGACACTTCTCTGCAACCTCCTGTGACTAAAGGCAAGAGAATGACTGGAATATGAGGGAAGTAACATAATTTATGTTTACCTGATAAATTACTTTCTCCAACGGTGTGTCCGGTCCACGGCGTCATCCTTACTTGTGGGATATTCTCTTCCCCAACAGGAAATGGCAAAGAGCCCAGCAAAGCTGGTCACATGATCCCTCCTAGGCTCCGCCTTCCCCAGTCATTCGACCGACGTAAAGGAGGAATATTTGCATAGGAGAAACCATATGATACCGTGGTGACTGTAGTTAAAGAAAAAAATTATCAGACCTGATTAAAAAACCAGGGCGGGCCGTGGACCGGACACACCGTTGGAGAAAGTAATTTATCAGGTAAACATAAATTCTGTTTTCTCCAACATAGGTGTGTCCGGTCCACGGCGTCATCCTTACTTGTGGGAACCAATACCAAAGCTTTAGGACACGGATGAAGGGAGGGAGCAAATCAGGTCACCTAGATGGAAGGCACCACGGCTTGCAAAACCTTTCTCCCAAAAATAGCCTCAGAAGAAGCAAAAGTATCAAACTTGTAAAATTTAGTAAAAGTGTGCAGTGAAGACCAAGTCGCTGCCTTACATATCTGATCAACAGAAGCCTCGTTCTTGAAGGCCCATATGGAAGCCACAGCCCTAGTGGAATGAGCTGTGATTCTTTCAGGAGGCTGCCGTCCGGCAGTCTCATAAGCCAATCTGATGATGCTTTTAATCCAAAAAGAGAGAGAGGTAGAAGTTGCTTTTTGACCTCTCCTTTTACCAGAATAAACAACAAACAAGGAAGATGTTTGTCTGAAAATCCTTTGTAGCATCTAAATAGAATTTTAGAGCACGAACAACATCCAAATTGTGCAACAAACGTTCCTTCTTTGAAACTGGATTCGGACACAAAGAAGGCACGACTATCTCCTGGTTAATGTTTTTGTTAGAAACAACTTTCGGAAGAAAACCAGGTTTAGTACGTAAAACCACCTTATCTGCATGGAACACCAGATAAGGAGGAGAACACTGCAGAGCAGATAACTCTGAAACTCTTCTAGCAGAAGAAATTGCAACCAAAAACAAAACTTTCCAAGATAATAACTTAATATCAACGGAATGTAAGGGTTCAAACGGAACCCCCTGAAGAACTGAAAGAACTAAATTGAGACTCCAAGGAGGAGTCAAAGGTTTGTAAACAGGCTTGATTCTAACCAGAGCCTGAACAAAGGCTTGAACATCTGGCACAGCCTGCCAGCTTTTTGTGAAGTAAAACAGATAAAGCAGAAATCTGTCCCTTCAAAGGAACTTGCAGATAATCCTTTCTCCAAACCTTCTTGAAGAAAGGATAGAATCTTAGGAATTTTTATCTTGTCCATGGGAATCCTTTAGATTCACACCAACAGATATATTTTTTCCATATTTTATGGTAAATTTTTCTAGTTACAGGCTTTCTGGCCTGAACAAGAGTATCAATGACAGAATCTGAGAACCCTCGCTTTGATAAAATCAAGCGTTCAATCTCCAAGCAGTCAGTTGGAGTGAGACCAGATTCGGATGTTCGAACGGACCTTGAACAAGAAGGTCCTCGTCTCAAAGGTAGCTTCCATGGTGGAGCCGATGACATATTCACCAGGTCTGCATACCAAGTCCTGCGTGGCCACGCAGGAGCTATCAAGATCACCGATGTCCTCTCCTGATTGATCCTGGCTACCAGCCTGGGGATGAGAGGAAACAGCGGGAATACATAAGCTAGTTTGAAGGTCCAAGGTGCTACTAGTGCATCTACTAGAGTCGCCTTGGGATCCCTGGATCTGGACCCGTAGCAAGGAACCTTGAAGTTCTGACGAGAGTCCATCAGATCCATGTCTGGAATGCCCCACAATTGAGTAATTTGGGCAAAGATTTCCGGATGGAGTTCCCACTCCCCCGGGATGAAATGTCTGGACGACTCAGAAAATCCGCTTCCCAATTTTCCACTCCTGGATGTGGATTGCAGGACAAGTGCAGGAGTGAGGTCTCCGCCCATTGAATGATTTTGGTCACTTCTTCATCGCCAGGGAACTCCTGTTCCCCCCTGATGGTTGATGTACGCAACAGTCGTCATGTTGTCTGATTGAAACCGATATGAACTTGGCCTTTGCTAGCTGAGGCCAAGCCTGAGAGCATTGAATATCGCTCTCAGTCCAGATATTTATCGGGAGAAGAGATTTCTTCCCGAGACCAAAGACCCTGAGCTTTCAGGGGTCCCCAGACCGCGCCCCAGCCCACCAGACTGCGTCGTCGTGACAATGACCCACTCTGGTCTGCGGAAGCTCATCCCCTGTGACAGGTTGTCCAGGGACAGCCACCAACGGAGTGAATCTCTGGTCCTCTGATCTACTTGTATCGTCGGAGACAAGTCTGTATAGTCCCCATTCCACTGACTGAGCATGCACAGTTGTAATGGTCTTAGATGAATTCGCGCAAAAGGAACTATGTCCATTGCGCTACCATCAAACCTATTACTTCCATGCACTGCGCTATGGAAGGAAGAGGAACAGAATGAAAGTATTTTTGACAAGAGTTTAGAAGTTTTGATTTTCTGGCCTCTGTCAGAAAAATCCTCATTTCTAAGGAGTCTATTATTGTTCCCAAGAAGGGAACCCTTGTTGACGGAGATAGAGAACTTTTTTGTACGTTCACTTTCCACCCGTGAGATCTGAGAAAGGCCAGGACAATGTCCGTGTGAGCCTTTGCTTGAGGAAGGGACGAGCTTGAATCAGAATGTCGTCCAAGTAAGGTACTACGCAATGCCCCTTGGTCTTAGCACCGCTAGAAGGGACCCTAGTACCTTTGTGAAAATCCTTGGAGCAGTGGCCTAATCGAACGGAAGTGCCACAAACTGGTAATGCTTGTCCAGGAATGCGAACCTTAGGAACCGATGATGTTCCTTGTGGATAGGAATATGTAGATACGCATCCTTTAAATCACCGGTGGTCATGAATTGACCTTCCTGGATGGAAGGAAGAATTGTTCGAATGGTTTCCATTTTGAACGATGGAACCTTGAGAAACTTGTTTAGGATCATTGAGATCTAAGATTGGTCTGAATGTTCCCTCTTTTTTGGGAACTACGAACAGATTGGGAGTAGAACCCCATCCCTTGTTCTCCTAATGGAAACAGGATGAATCACTTCCCATTTTTTAACAGGTCTTCTACACAATGTATGAATGCCTGTTTTTTATGTGGTCTGAAGACAATTGAGACTGTGGAACCTCCCCCTTCGGGGGAAGCCCCCTTGAATTCCAGAAGATTACCTTGGGAGACTATTTCTAGTGCCCAAGGATCCAGAACATCTCTTGCCCAAGCCTGAGCGAAGAGAGAGAGTCTGCCCCCCACCAGATCCGGTCCCGGATCGGGGGCCAACATCTCATGCTGTCTTGGTAGCAGTGGCAGGTTTCTTGGCCTGCTTCCTTTGTTCCAGCCTTGCATTGGTCTCCAGGCTGGCTTGGCTTGAGAGTATTACCCTCTTGCTTAGAGGACGTAGCACTTGGGGCTGGTCCGTTTCTGCGAAAGGGACGAAAATTAGGTTTATTTTTTGGCCTTGAAGACCTATCCCTGAGGAAGGCGTGGCCTTGCCCCCAGTGATATCAGAGATAATCTCTTTCAAGTCAGGGCCAAACAGCGTTTTCCCCTTGAAAGGAATGTTAAGCAATTTGTTCTTGGAAGACGCATCCGATGACCAAGATTTTAACCAAAGCGCTCTGCGCGCCACAATAGCAAAACCAGAATTTTTCGCCGCTAACCTAGCCAATTGCAAGGTGGCGTCTAGGGTGAAAGAATTAGCCAATTTGAGAGCATGAATTCTGTCCATAATTTCCTCATAAGAAGAATATTATTGAGCGCCTTTTCTAGCTCATCGAACCAGAAACACGCTGCTGTAGTGACAGGAACAATGCATGAAATTGGTTGTAGAAGGTAACCTTGCTGAACAAACATCTTTTTAAGCAAACCTTCTAATTTTTTATCCATAGGATCTTTGAAAGCACAACTATCTTCTATGGGTATAGTGTGCGTTTGTTTAGAGTAGAACCGCCCCCTCGACCTTGGGGAATGTCTGCCATAAGTCCTTTCTGGGGTCGACCATAGGAAAACAATTTTTTTAAAATATGGGGGGAGGGGACGAAAGGTTACCGGCCTTTCCCATTCTTTATTTACAATGTCCGCCACCCGCTTGGGTATAGGAAAAGCTTCGGGGGCCCCGGACCTCTAGGAACTTGTCCATTTTACATAGTTTCTCTGGAATGACCAAATTCTCACAATCATCCAGAGTGGATAACACCTCCTTAAGCAGAGCGCGGAGATGTTCCAATTTAAATTTAAATGTAATCACATCAGGTTCAGCTTGTTGAGAAATTTTCCCTGAATCTGAAATTTCTCCCTCAGACAAAACCTCCCTGGCCCCCTTCAGACCTGGTGTAGGGCCCTCAGAACCAATATCATCAGCGTCCTCATGCTCTTTCAGTATTTTCTAAAACAGAGCAGTCGCGCTTTCGCTGATAAGTGGGCATTTTGGCTAAAATGTTTTTGATAGAATTATCCATTACAGCCGTTAATTGTTGCATAGTAAGGAGTATTGGCGCGCTAGATGTACTAGGGGCCTCCTGTGTGGGCAAGACTGGTGTAGACGAAGGAGGGATTGATGCAAGTACCATGCTTACTCCCCTCACTTGAGGATTCATCTTGGGCATCATTTTTCTCTAAATTTTGTGTCACATAAATCACATCTATTTAAATGAGAAGGAACCTGGCTTCCCCACATTCAGACACAGGTCTATCTGGTAGTTCAGACATGTTAAACAGGCAAAAACTTGATAACAAAGTACAAAAACGTTTTAAAATAAACCGTTACTGTCACTTTACATTTTAAATGAACACACTTTATTACTGCAATTGCGAAAAAGTTATGAAGGAATTGTTCAAAATTCACCAAAATTTTCACCACAGTGTCTTAAAGCCTTAAAAGTATTGCACACCAAATTTGGAAGCTTTAAACCCTTAAATAACGGAACGAGAGCCGTTTTTAAAAACTCTAAGCCATCTCCGTGGAGATGTTGCCTGTACACGGCAAAGAGAATGACTGGGGAAGGCGGAGCCTAGGAGGGATCATGTGACCAGCTTTGCTGGGCTCTTTGCCATTTCCTGTTGGGGAAGAGAATATCCCACAAGTAAGGATGACGCCGTGGACCGGACACACCTATGTTGGAGAAAGGGGGAGTATTTTAAGCCTTTGGCTGGGGTGTCTTTGCCTCCTCCTGGTGGCCAGGTTCAGTATTTCCCAACAGTAAGGAATGATGCCGTGGCTCTCCTCATATTAAGAAGGGACATTTTTCCTTACAATTTCCTGTATACTTTGTGCCTGGTTCAGAGGGCATGTTTTTGGGTTAGCCTGTTCCTGTTGGGGAAGCGCTAGTTAGTTTATTATATCTGATGTATAAAGAGACATTATTGTCAGTAGTAATTCACTCCCTAATGAGACAGATGCCAAAGGGCTTAGAGATAAGGATAAGAGAGACCAGTCCAAAGGGGCCAAGACAATATAGTTTCTGTCTTTCTAAAAGTAGTTAGGAAACCCAAGTGTACTAATTGGTACCTCTCTGGTCCTGCCACAAATAAGGGAGAATTAATGTTAGCAAAATGAAATTAAAAATCATAAGGCAAACAATTAATATGAACTTTCATTGACACTGATGTATGATTACTCCTGGTTGGAGAGTCCATTCAAAGTGGCTCTGAGGCAATTATTTTTGAAGTGTACAATATCCAGCATCATAATAACAGACAGATGACTGATACTAGTAAAGCTTAGTCTCAATAATAAGACATAATTAAATTATCAATGAGTGTTTAATCTAACTGCAGACATATGCCTATAATGAGACTTCGACCAAAATAAAAATACAAAACACACAGTCACACTAGTTGCTAATTATTGCTTTTATGTCTATGTATAGTAAAGAATATCTTCTCAAAAACAGAATTTATGCTAACCTGATAAATTACTTTCTCTTGCGGTGTATCCAGTCCACGGATTCATCCTTTACTTGTGGGTATTCTCCTTCCCTACAGGAAGTGGCAAAGAGAGCACACAGCAGAGCTGTCCATATAGCTCCCCCTCTAGCTCCACCCCCCAGTTCATTCGACCAAAGGTTAGGAAGAAAAAGGAGAAACCATAGGGTGCAGTGGTGACTGTAGTTTAAACAAAAATTTTTTTACCTGACTTAATTGCCAGGGCGGGCCGTGGACTGGATACACCTTGCAAGAGAAAACAGAATTTATGCTTACCTGATAAATTACTTTCTCCAACGGTGTGTCCGGTCCACGGCGTCATCCTTACTTGTGGGATATTCTCTTCCCCAACAGGAAATGGCAAAGAGCCCAGCAAAGCTGGTCACATGATCCCTCCTAGGCTCCGCCTACCCCAGTCATTCGACCGACGTTAAGGAGGAATATTTGCATAGGAGAAACCATATGATACCGTGGTGACTGTAGTTAAAGAAAATAAATTATCAGACCTGATTAAAAAACCAGGGCGGGCCGTGGACCGCACACACCGTTGGAGAAAGTAATTTATCAGGTAACATAAATTCTGTTTTCTCCAACATCGGTGTGTCCGTCCCACGGCGTCATCCTTACTTGTGGGAACCAATACCAAAGCTTTAGGACACGGATGATGGGAGGAGCAAATCAGGTCACCTAAATGGAAGGCACCACGGCTTGCAAAACCTTTCTCCCCAAAAATAGCCTCAGAAGAAGCAAAAGTATCAAACTTGTAAAAAATTTGGTAAAAGTGTGCAGTGAAGACCAAGTCGCTGCCCTACATATCTGATCAACAGAAGCCTCGTTCTTGAAGGCCCATGTGGAAGCCACAGCCCTAGTGGAATGAGCTGTGATTCTTTCAGGAGGCTGCCGTCCGGCAGTCACATAAGCCAATCTGATGATGCTTTTAATCCAAAAAGAGAGAGAGGTAGAAGTTGCTTTTTGACCTCTCCTTTTACCAGAATAAACAACAAACAAGGAAGATGTTTGTCTAAAATCCTTTGTAGCATCTAAATAGAATTTTAGAGCGCGAACAACATCCAAATTGTGCAACAAACGTTCCTTTTCGAAACTGGTTTCGGACACAAAGAAGGTACGACTATCTCCTGGTTAATGTTTTTGTTAGAAACAACTTTTGGAAGAAAACCAGGTTTAGTACGTAAAACCACCTTATCTGCATGGAACACCAGATAAGGAGGAGAACACTGCAGAGCAGATAATTCTGAAACTTTTCTAGCAGAAGAAATTGCAACCAAAAACAAAACTTTCCAAGATAATAACTTAATATCAACGGAATGTAAGGGTTCAAACGGAACCCCCTGAAGAACTGAAAGAACTAAGTTGAGACTCCAAGGAGGAGTCAAAGGTTTGTAAACAGCTTGATTCTAACCAGAGCCTGAACAAAGGCTTGAACATCTGGCACAGCTGCCAGCTTTTTGTGAAGTAACACAGACAAGGCGAAATCTGTCCCTTCAAGGAACTTGCAGATAATCCTTTCTCCAATCCCTCTTGAAGAAAGGATAGAATCTTAGGAATCTTTACCTTGTCCCAAGGGAATCCTTTAGATTCACACCAACAGATATATTTTTTTCCATATTTTGTGGTAAATTTTTCTAGTTACAGGCTTTCTGGCCTGAACAAGAGTATCAACTAACAGAATCTGAGAACCCTCGTTTTGATAAGATCAAGCGTTCAATCTCCAAGCAGTCAGCTGGAGTGAGATCAGATTCGGATGTTCGAATGGACCTTGAACAAGGTCTCGTCTCAAAGGTAGCTTCCATGGGTGGAGCCGATGACATATTCACCAGATCTGCATACCAAGTCCTGCGTGGCCACGCAGGAGCTATCAAGGATCACCGACGCCCTCTCTTGATTGATCCTGGCTACCAGCCTGGGGATGAGAGGAAACGGCGGGAATACATAAGCTAGTTTGAAGGTCCAAGGTGCTACTAGTGCATCTACTAGAGTCGCCCTTGGGATCCCTGGATCTGGACCCGTAGCAAGGAACCTTGAGTTCTGACGAGAGGCCATCAGATCCATGTCTGGAATGCCCCACAGTTGAGTATTTGGGCAAAGATTTCCGGATGGAGTTCCCACTCCCCCGGATGTAATGTCTGACGACTCAGAAAATCCGCTTCCCAATTTTCCACTCCTGGGATGTGGATTGCAGTAGGTGGCAGGAGTGAGTCTCCGCCCATTGAATGATTTGGTCACTTCTTCCATCGCCAGGGAACTCCTTGTTTCCCCCCTGATGGGTTGATGTACGCAACAGTCGTCATGTTGTCTGATTGAAACCGTATGAACTTGGCCTTTGCTAGCTGAGGCCAAGCCTTTGAGAGCATTGAATATCGCTCTCAGTTCCAGAATATTTATCGGTAGAAGAGATTCTTCCCGAGACCAAAGACCCTGAGCTTTCAGGGGTCCCCTGACCGCGCCCCAGCCCATCAGACTGGCGTCGGTCGTGACAATGACCCACTCTGGTCTGCGGAAGGTCATCCCTTGTGACAGGTTGTCCAGGGACAGCCACCAACGGAGTGAGTCTCTGGGTCCTCTGATTTACTTGTATCTTCGGAGACAAGTCTGTATAGTCCCCATTCCACTGACTGAGCATGCACAGTTTGTAATGGTCTTAGATGAATGCGCGCAAAAGGAACTATGTCCATTGCCGCTACCATCAAACCTATTACTTCCATGCACTGCGCTATGGAAGGAAGAGGAACGGAATGAAGTGTTTGACAAGAGTTTAGAAGTTTTGTTTTTCTGGCCTCTGTCAGAAAAATCCTCATTTCTAAGGAGTCTATTATTGTTCCCAAGAAGGGAACCCTTGTCGACGGAGATAGAGAACTCTTTTCCACGTTCACTTTCCATCCGTGAGATCTGAGAAAGGCCAGGACTATGTCCGTGTGAGCCTTTGCTTGAGGAAGGGACGACGCTTTGAATCAGAATGTCGTCCAAGTAAGGAACTACCTGCAATGCCCCTTGGTCTTAGTACCGCTAGAAGGGACCCTGAGTACCTTTGTGAAAATCCTTGGAGCAGTGGCTAATCCGAAAGGAAGCGCCACGAACTGGTAATGCTTGTCCAGGAATGCGAACCTTAGGAATCGATGATGTTCCTTGTGGATAGGAATATGTAGATACGCATCCTTTAAATCCACCGTGGTCATGAATTGACCTTCCCTGGATGGAAGGAAGAATTGTTCGAATGGTTTCCATTTTGAACGATGGAACCTTGAGAAACTTGTTTAAGATCTTGAGATCTAAGATTGGTCTGAACGTTCCCTCTTTTTTGGGAACTATGAACAGATTGGAGTAGAACCCCATCCTCTGTTCTCCTAATGGAACAGGATGAATCACTCCCATTTTTAACAGGTCTTCTACACAATGTAAGAATGCCTGTCTCTTTATATGGTCTGAAGACAATTGAGACCTGTGGAACCTCCCCTTGGGGGAAGCCCCTTGAATTCCAGAGATAACCTGGGAGACTATTTCTAGTGCCCAAGGATCCAGAACATCTCTTGCCCAAGCCTGAGCAAAGAGAGAGAGTCCTGCCCCCCACCAGATCCGGTCCCGGATCGGGGGCCAACATTTCATGCTGTCTTGGTAGCAGTGGCAGGTTTCTTGGCCTGCTTTCCCTTGTTCCAGCCTTGCATTGGTCTCCAGGCTGGCTTGGCTTGAGAAGTATTACCCTCTTGCTTAGAGGACGTAGCACTTGGGGCTGGTCCGTTTCTACGAAAGGGACGAAAATTAGGTTTATTTTTGGCCTTGAAAGTCCTATCCTGAGGAAGGGCGTGGCCCTTACCCCCAGTGATATCAGAGATAATCTCTTTCAAGTCAGGGCCAAACAGCGTTTTCCCCTTGACGGGAATGTTAAGTAGTGTGTTCTTGGAAGACGCATCCGTCTGACCAAGATTTCAACCAAAGCGCTCTGCGCGCCACAATAGCCAATTGCAAAGTGGCGTCTAGGTGAAAGAAATGGCCAATTTGAGAGCACGGATTCTGTCCATAATCTCCTCATAAGGAGGAGAATCACTATCGATCGCACTTTACTAGCTCATCGAACCAGAAACACGCGGCTGTAGTGGCAGGGACAATGCATGAAAATCGGTTGTAGAAGGTAACCTTGCTGAACAAACATCTTTTTAAGCAAACCTTCTAATTTTTTATCCATAGGATCTTTGAAAGCACAACTATCTTCTATAGGTATAGTGGTGCGTTTGTTTAAAGTAGATAACCGCTCCCTCGACCTTGGGGACTGTCTGCCATAAGTCCTTTCTGGGGTCGACCCATAGGAAAACAATTTTTTAAATATGGGGGGAGGGACGAAAGGTTTACCGGGCCTTTCCCATTCTTTATTTACAATGTCCGCCACCCGCTTGGGTATAGGAAAAGCTTCTGGGAGCCCCGGGACCTCTAGGAACTTGTCCGTTTTACAGAGTTTCTCTGGGATGATCAAATTCTCACAATCATCCAAGAGTGGATAATACCTCCTTAAGCAGAGCGCGGAGATGTTCCAACTTAATTTAAATGTAATCCATCGGGTTCAGCTTGTTGAGAAATTTTCCTGAATCTGAAATTTCTCCCTCAGACAAAACCTCCCTGGCCCCCTCAGATGGTGTAGGGGCATTTCAGAACCATTATCATCAGCGTCCCCATGCTCTTCAGTATCTAAAACAGAGCAGTCGCGCTTGCGCTGATAAGTGGGCATTTTGGCTAAAATGTTTTTGATAGAATTATCCATTACAGCCGTTAATTGTTGCATAGTAAGGAGTATTGGCGCGCTAGATGTACTAGGGGCCTCCTGAGTGGGCAAGACTGGTGTAGACGAAGGAGGGAATGATGCAGTACCATGCCTTACTCCCCTCACTTGAGGAATCAATCTTGGGCATCATTTTCAGTGTCACATAAATCACATCTATTTAAATGAGAAGGAACCTTGGCTTCCCCACATTCAGAACACAGTCTATCTGGTAGTTCAGACATGTTAAACAGGCATAAACTTGATAACAAAGTACAAAAAAACGTTTTAAAAATAAAACCGTTACTGTCACTTTAAATTTTAAACTGAACACACTTTATTACTGCAATTGCGAAAAAGTATGAAGGAATTGTTCAAAATTCACCAAAATTTCACCACAGTGTCTTAAAGCCTTAAAAGTATTGCACACCAAATTTGGAAGCTTTAACCCTTAAAATAACGGAACCGGAGCCGTTTTTATCTCATTAACCCCTTTACAGTCCCTGGTATCTGCTTTGCTGAGACCAACCAAGCCCAAAGGGGAATACGATACCAAATGACGCCTTCAGAAAGTCTTTTCTATGTATCAGAGCTCTCACCACATGCGACTGCATGTCATGCTTCTCAAAACAAGTGCGCAATACCGGCTCGCGAAAATGAGGCTCTGCCTATGATTAGGGAAAGCCCCTAGAGAATACCAGATTAAATGATTCCTCAAGGCTAAATATGTGTATATATGAATCGATTTAGCCCAGAAATGTCTACAGTCTTATAAGCCCTTAGTGAAGCCCTTATTTACTGTCTGAATAAAAATGGCCTTACCGGATCCCATAGGGAAAATGACAGCTTCCAGCATTACATCGTCTTGTTAGAATGTGTCATACCTTATGCAGCAAAAGATCTGCTCACTGTTCCCCAACTGAAGTTAATTCCTCTCAACAGTCTGTGTGGAACAGCCATGGATTTAGTAACGGTTGCTAAAATCATTTTCCTCTTACAAACAGAAATCTTCATCTCTTTTCTGTTTCAGAGTAAATAGTACATACCAGCACTATTTTAAAATAACAAACTCTTGATTGAATAAAAAAAACTACAGTTAAACACTAAAAAACTCTAAGCCATCTCCGTGGAGATGTTGCCTGTACAAACGGCAAAGAGAATGACTGGGGTAGGCGGAGCCTAGGAGGGATCATGTGACCAGCTTTGCTGGGCTCTTTGCCATTTCCTGTTGGGGAAGAGAATATCCCACAAGTAAGGATGACGCCGTGGACCGGGACACACCTATGTTGGAGAAATAGAAAGTAATTTATCAGGTAAGCATAAATTCTGTTTTCTCTTACAAAGTGTATCCAGTCCACGGATTCATCCTATACTTGTGGGATACCAATACCAAAGCTTTAGGACACGGATGAAGGGAGGGAACAAGACAGGTATCTTTTAAACGGAAGGCACCACTACTTGTAAAACCTTTTTCCCAAAAATAGTCTAAGAGGAAGCAAAAGTATCAAATTTGTAAAATTTGAAAAAAGGTATGCAGCGAAGACCAAGTCGCTGCCTTACAAATCTGTTCAACAGAAAGCCTCGTTTTTAAAAGCCCATGTGAAGCCACTGCTCTGGTAGAATGAGCAGTAATTGTTTCAGGAGGCTGCTGGCCAGCAGTCTCGTAGGCCAAACGGATGATGCTTTTCAGCCAAAAGGAAGAGAGGTAGCAGTCGCTTTCTGACCTCTCCTCTTACCAGAATAGACAACAAATAAGGAAGATGTTTGTCTGAAATCCTTAGTTGCTTGTAAGTAGAACTTTAAAGCACGAACCACATCAAGATTATGTAACAGACGTTCCTTCTTCGAAGAAGGATTAGGAAGAAAACCAGGTTTGGTACGTAAAACTACCCTTATCTGCATGGAACACCAGGTAAGGTGAATCACACTGTAAAGCAGATAACTCTGAGACTCTTCGTAGCAGAAGAAATAGTTACCAAAAACAAAACTTTTCCAAGATAACAACTTAATAATCTATGGAATATAAAGGTTCAAACGGAACCCCTTGAAGAACTGAAAGAACTAGATTTAGACTCCATGGCGGAGCCACAGTTCTTCATAGACAGCTTGATTCTCACTAAAGCCTGAGTAACGCTTGTACGTCTGGAACCTCAGCCCAGACGCTTGTGTAAAAGAATAGACAGAGCAGATATCTGTCCTTTTAAGGAACTAGCTGACAATCCTTTCTCCAATCCTTCTTGGAGGAAAGACAATATCCTGTGAATCCTAATCTTACTCCATGAGTAACCCTTGGATTCACACCAACAAAGATATTTTCGCCATATCTTATGATAGATTTTCCTGGTGACAGGCTTTCTAGCCTGAATCAGAGTATCTATAAACTGACTCAGAGAAACCATGCTTCGATAGAATTAAGCGTTCAATCTCCAAGCAGTCAGACGTAGAGAAATTAGATTTGGAAAGAAAACCTTGTTGAACAAAAATTTTCTTAAGTAAACCCTCTAACTTTTTATCCATAGGGTCTTTAAAAGCACAACTGTCTTCAATTGGTATGGTTGTGCGTTTACAGACATGTTTAACAGACTATAATATGCACAAACAGGCTTAGAAATCACTATAAACAAATAAAAAACACAATTTGAAAAAACGTTACTGTGCCTTTAAGAGTTAAAAAAGGCACACAATTTTACAAAAACAGTGAAAAATGCAGTAATCTTCTTGAAATTTTCACAGTATGTACCTAAAGCATTAGTAAGATTGCACCACTAGCAAGAAAAACGATTAACCCCTTAATGCCCAAACCGGAGCAGCCCTAAAGCCAACAACCGAAGGTAAATTACTACAGCACCTTTCCACAGCACTGCTGTGGCCCTACCTGCCCTTAGGATCAGATTTGGGGAATAAGCTTCTTCTAGGCCCTCAAACAGCAGCAGGACCCTCCATGTGAAGCAGCATGAATTTCTCTTTCAATTCTAACTGCGCATCTGAGGCACGAAATTAGGTCCCTCCCACTCCACTCTGGAGTGTGAGGCTACAAAAATCACTTCTAAGTGAATAAAATTAGCCATGTGGATAATAACCCCAGACAGAACCCAAAAGTGCTTTCAAAGTGATTCCCAACGAGTATTCCTAAGCAAAATAATCGATTGCCCTGAGTTAGTGTCAACCAGCATAATTAGCCCTGTTATATAAGCATTCAATTCTTTACTAAGTCTCAGAACATAGCTTACCCTCCCCACATGGGGATATTGTCTGTCTCTTCTAGCATTATCTCAGTCTTGTCTAGAAATAAATGACTGAACATACCTCATTTTAGTCAAGCCTGCAAACTGTTCCCCCCAACTGAAGTTCTCTGGTACTCCTCAGGTCCTGTGTGGGAACAGCAATGGATTTTAGTTACAACATGCTAAAATCATCTTCCTCTCAGCAGAATTCTTCATCTTTTTTCTGCTAGAGAGTAAATAGTACAAACCGGTACCATTTAAAAATAACAAACTTTTGATTGAAGATAATAAAACTACAATTCTAACACCACATTCACTTTACCCTCCCGTAGAGAGACCTAGTGCTTAGAGCCGGCAAAGAGAATGACTGGGGGTGGAGCTAGATGGGGGAGCTATATGGACCAGCTCTGCTGTGTGCTCTCTTTGCCACTTCCTGTAGGGAAGGAGAATATCCCACAAGTAAAGGATGAATCCGTGGACTGGATACACCTTGCAAGAGAAAAAATATTGCACAGAATTTAGTAATATGATATAAAATGAAATTGGTTTAACATGAAGTATTTTAAATTCAGCTATACACCTATGGATTACATATAACTTTATTTGACTAGAGAATACAATAAATCAACATATTGTGCATAATACAGTATATTTTATATATGTAAGACACATAGCACGTACCTATTGTATAATATTATTCACAAAGTACAGAAATAAAACACAGCATGTAATTTAAAAATATAACCACATATATATTTATATATGTATATAGATACTATATATATTCAAAAAAGTAATGACATTTTATATCCCATATGTTTAGTAATGGCAGAAAGACCGCAATAACCAGCATAAAACATATGTTTAACCATAGCTATGGTAACACCTAACAAATTAAACTATGCTTGATTAATCAGAAGAGGTAGTGCCTTTCTGAATATTGGGAAATTACTAGAAGCTGTATTTCTGTGTAGAAGAAACAAGAGAGGGTAATTGAATTAATCACTGCTTCTACTTCCATTAAATTATCAGTATCTTTCTAAACAATTCATTTTCTCTTCAGTACCTGGGTATATCTTAGCCTAGAAGACAAACAACACACTGTGATATAGTTGAGATATTATCTAATGTTCAGTATTCCCAAGAATATCAGCTGGCTCAGTTTGACACTTCAAAAGTGGTTTATGTCAGAATTCCAAATTATAAGGCTTAATTCCAGTAGTGTAAATCAGTGTACATATAACTTAAACTTGATAATAATAACAAGTTGCAACAACAGTAATGAAAACACACATTTTCAGCAAATGTTAACATTATTTAAGGTATAATACTTGATAATAATCACAAGTTGCAACAACAGTAATGAAAAGACACATTTTCAGCAAATGTTAACATTAAGGTATAATATATCTTGGAATACTAGAACATTAGCTAGTTTGAGTAACAATAAAAATAAAATAGCAATTTAGTAGGTTTCATTGTTAAGTCCAAAAATGATCCAGGGCGTCTTGTGCAACTCGAGTTCCCTGAAGTATGCTGACTTATGACTCAGAGACTGATCATCCAAAGTGCTCATCTCCCTTAAGTGAGGAAAAATACAAATACTGCCTTTTTTATTTTTAACTACTTTTTGATAAATAAAACCCCTAAAAAAATAACAAGGCTGTCATATTTAACTACATTAATCAAATAATAAACCACAGGGTTCTATCTTGGCTGTTTGTTTTACCTTATATTTTATATGTGGGCTGCTATAAACATACTGCTAAGAGAATATGAAACAGGTGTTGCTCTAAGCAGTACTGTATGGTAATTATTTGCAGCACATTTCAAGCTTTGGTAATGCTGGTCATTAGGGACATATAGGCATGGTATTTATTATAGTTTGCTTTGGAGAGATCTTTCCCAATGATCTAATAGGGGGTACTTAAAGAAGAAACAATATAAGAATGCAAAAGATTTTCTAAAATAATAAAAAAGTAACAGAGCAGTTGCACACAAAAAAGAAACCCAAAAGAGTAACTTTCAACATAAGGCAAATAAGTAACAAAAATGATTTATTCTACGAAATCAAACTGTTGCAATAATTTTACTTCCAGTTTATAAAGAGTTAACATGTTCAAGTAAGACAATTTTTACAGAATTCTCCCTTGTTTACAAATCGCATGAGTAAACGTAAAACGGATTAGTTACGTATCTCTTAATTTCAAACAGCTGGTTGTAAAAAATGACTTTCATTCCATAAGATGGAACAGATCAGACATGTTGGGTTGCGCAAGGTACCTTATGCTTAATATGTTTAGTACTTGGTTTCATCACCCCCTAACGTGGTGTTCATAATTGTTCTCTCATATTTAAATCAAGACATTTTATTGAAGGAACAATTCACTCAACATAAATGTTTATTAATCTCTGATGCCACTGTGAAAAATAAATTGTTTTATGATTTTTTTTTTTGTATTTAAAACTAAGGTCAAGTAACCAGAGTGAGCAGTTAACATTCAGGTGTTTTTAGTGTCAACTGTGTGGTAAAGAAAAGAACAGCCAATCAGCACCATTAGTGCCAACTTCACACTGTGCTTTACTGTGATCTTGTAAGAAATTTACCGTGATCTCACAGATTTCATAGTAAACTTCCTTAACTGAGGTGCTAAAGACAGTGACTGTGCCTGCATATGCTTGATGCACGCTACCTTGCTGCTACTCTGACTAGCATCCAGACTAGGTGCTCACACAATGGGATGTAGCTACTGAGGAAATTTTGAGGTAACATAGCCTCTATTTTAGTCAGCGCTTTAAAAATGTGCTGCATTACTTTTAAACGATTCAGTATTTGGGTAAAAAACCTTTAACTCTTGTTTTTGGGAGCTTAATTAGAACAGAATAATCTAATTAGTTAAGTATTTTTAAAGCACTGCTCCAGGTTAAGGTTAATAAAGAAATACAACTGCTGGGAAGGTAAATAAGAACATTTTGATTACTATTTAAAACTTTCCATTTCAAACAAAAAGAAGAAAACATATAAGAATATAAAAAAATAAATGCAAAAAGTGCAAGAAATTTGAAACTTGAAGAATAGGGCTGAAATGTAGTTTTTATCCGGTTTTAGATTTTATGGTAAAACATTACTTACATTGAATCATTTTTTACACTAAATATTAAATATAACTTGCGTCAAAATAATCAATGGTAACATTTATGATCTGTTTTTATGGATCAATGATTTCCAGTGTACTATTCTAATGTGCTTTGCTGTCCTATGAAAGGAACAGACAGCAGATCATTAGGCCCACACAATAAATAGGCAAAAAACATGTTCATAATGTCATTTCAAACAAACTGAGAAAGGTTAGGGACTTTGATGTTGATGTCGCCTATGTTGATATTGCGAGGCAATTCGGGTAAATTCATATTCTTCACCACTGAAACTGCCCTTGCTGGTGCTGTTGAAAATCCAGCCTAAACAAGAAAAAGAGGAGAGTGAGTGAGTGATGGAAGATAGTGAAACAGTTATTAAATCAGTTCATTTATTAAAGCGTCATTAAACACTAAGGGCTAGATTAAGAGTGGAGCGCAAATTATTTTGCGAGTGTTTTCGTGATCATTTGCGCTCCGTGTAAATTGGACTGATTTTACAAGTTGAGCGCAATCATTACCACGATTTCAGAGCTGTAGTTAACTGTTTGGCGAATATAAAAAAAAGCAAGAACAAAGAAAAAAACAAAACAAAGAAGAAGCAAGAACAAGAATGAGGGAACACCTTAATAATATTAAGCAAGGCAATGACTGTTCTAATCTGGCAAGGCATTTTATTTTTAGCCATGATCAAAATGTTACTGGTTTCAAATGGCAAGTAATAGAACATGTGAGACCCTCATTAAGAGGAGGGGATTGGGCCAGTAGACTATTGTTTAGGGAAGCCTTCTGGATTTTTCAACTGAAAACAAGAAGGCCACAAGGCTTCAATATAGAAGGTGACATTATAAACTTTTGGCAAAGACAATAGATAGGTTCAATTCTAATTGTATTACTTAATTATGATGACGTTTAAAGTATTCCTCTATATTCCTTTAGTATTCTATTACTTTTGCCTACTTAAAGAATATTAGAGTACCGTTTTGTTTTCCTATTCTATTGAACAGCTTGAAAAAGCATAAGTAGGTTCTCTCCTATAATAAGTAATAATGTGAGTATAATTTTTTTGATACTTTATATTATCTTCTCTTCCAAACCAGTGTGTGTGTAAAGGCTTATATATACCATCCCTCTATTAACTATATTCTAACTAATTTATTGTGCTCACTTGATTATTTAATTCTCTAATATAAGGTTAGTAATAGTATTCAGTACAACTGTATCTGTAATGAGTCAATTGAATATGACAGTACGATGTATATATGTATATATTAACACAGTTTGATTAATCACTCAGGATGTCCGTGTTAGAATGATTAGTGTCAGATTATTGTAACTTTAAGTTGCTCAGCTTGCGCTAATTAGTGCACACATCAGGGGCTATTTAAGTTCCTGTAGACGTAGCACTAACATGTCTATGATTATAGCTGTAATTGCCGAAACGCGTTAGAAGTTTACACGCTGAGACCATACTACTTTTCTTGATTGTAATGCTTGTCTCCAAATAAATCAACTTTTTACCACAAGCGCCTTTAGGATTGCCGGTGTCTTTGTTTCTTTAGAATATAAAAAGTGCCACAAAACAAATAAAAAATACATCACAAAGTACACTAACACTCATAAAAATACTGTCTAATAAAAAACATAATTTATGCTTACCTGATAAATTTATTTCTCTTGTAGTGTAGTCAGTCCACGGGTCATCCATTACTTATGGAATATATCTCTTCCTAACAGGAAGCTGCAAGAGGATCACCCAAGCAGAGCTGCTATATAGCTCCTCCCCTCACATGTCATATTCAGTCATTCGACCAAAACCAGACGAGAAAGGAGAAACCATAGGGTGCAGTGGTGACTGGAGTTTAATTAAAATTTAGATCTGCCTTAAAGACAGGGCGGGCCGTGGACTGACTACACTACAAGAGAAATAAATTTATCAGGTAAGCATAAATTATGTTTTCTCTTGTTAAGTGTAGTCAGTCCACGGGTCATCCATTACTTATGGAATACCAATACCAAAGCTAAAGTACAACGGATGAAGGGAGGGACAAGGCAGGAACCTTAAACAGAAGGAACCCACTGCCTGAAGCACCTTTCTCCCAAAAATAGCCTCCGAAGAAGCAAAAGTGTCAAATTTGTAAAATTTTGAAAAAGTGTGAAGTGAAGACCAAGTTGCAGCCTTGCAAATCTGTTCAACAGAGGCCTCATTTTTAAAGGCCCAGGTGGAAGCCACAGCTCTAGTAGAATGAGCTGTAATCCTTTCAGGAGGCTGATGTCCAGCAGTCTCATAGGCTAAACGTATTATGCTACGAAGCCAAAAAGAGAGAGAGGTAGCCGAAGCCTTTTGACCTCTTCTCAGTCCAGAGTAAACGACAAACAGGGAAGAAGTTTGACGAAAATCTTTAGTTGCCTGCAAATAGAACTTCAGGGCACGGACTACGTCCAGATTATGCAAAAGTCGTTCCTTCTTTGAAGAAGGGTTAGGACACAGTGATGGAACAACAATCTCTTGATTGATATTCCTGTTAGTAACTACCTTAGGTAAGAACCCAGATTTAGTACGCAGAACTACCTTGTCTGAATGAAAATCAGATAAGGAGAATCACAATGTAAGGCAGATAACTCAGAGACTCTTCGAGCCGAGGAAATAGCCATCAAAAACAGAACCTTCCAGGATAACAGCTTGATATCAATGGAATGAAGGGGTTCAAATGGAACGCCTTGAAGAACGTTAAGAACTAAGTTTAAGCTCCACGGCGGAGTAACAGTCTTAAACACAGGCTTAATCCTAGCTAAAGCCTGACAAAAAGCCTGAACGTCTGGAACTTCTGCCAGACGTTTGTGTAAAAGAATAGACAGAGCAGAAATCTGTCCCTTTAACGAACTAGCAGATAAGCCCTTTTCTAAACCCTCTTGTAGAAAAGACAATATCCTAGGAATCCTAACCTTACTCCATGAGTAACTCTTGGATTCACACCAATATAAATATTTACGCCATATCTTATGGTAAATTCTTCTGGTAACAGGCTTCCTAGCCTGTATTAAGGTATCAATAACCGACTCCGAGAAGCCACGCTTTGATAGAATCAAGCGTTCAATCTCCATGCAGTCAGCCTCAGAGAAATTAGATTTGGATGGTTGAAAGGACCCTGAATTAGAAGGTCCTGTCTCAGAGGCAGAGACCACGGTGGACAGGACGTCATGTCCACTAGGTCTGCATACCAGGTCCTGCGTGGCCACACAGGCGCTATCAGAATCACCGAAGCTCTCTCCTGTTTGATCTTGGCAATCAAATGAGGAAGCATCGGAAATGGTGGAAACACATAAGCCATGTTGAAGACCCAAGGGGCTGTCAGAGCATCTATCAGCACCGCTCCCGGGTCCCTGGACCTGGATCCGTAACAAGGAAGCTTGGCGTTCTGGCGAGACGCCATGAGATCCAGATCTGGTTTGCCCCAACGATGAATCAGTTGAGCAAAGACCTCCGGATGAAGTTCCCACTCCCCCCGGATGAAAAGTCTGGCGACTTAGAAAATCCGCCTCCCAGTTATCCACGCCTGGGATGTAAATCGCTGACAGGTGGCAAGAGTGAGACTCTGCCCAGCGAATTATCTTTGAGACTTCCAACATCGCTAGGGAACTTCTGGTTCCCCCTTGATGGTTGATGTAAGCCACAGTCGTGATGTTGTCTGACTGAAATCTGATGAACCTCAGAGTTGCTAACTGAGGCCAAGCTAGGAGAGCATTGAATATTGCTCTTAATTCCAGAATATTTATTGGGAGGAGTTTCTCCTCCTGAGTCCATAGTCCCTGAGCCTTCAGGGAGTTCCAGACTGCGCCCTAGCCTAGAAGGCTGGCGTCTGTTGTTACAATCGTCCAATCTGGCCTGCGAAAGGTCCTCCCCTTGGACAGATGTGGCCGAGAAAGCCACCATAGAAGAGAATCTCTGGTCTCTTGATCCAGATTTAGCAGGGGGGACAAATCTGAGTAATCCCCATTCCACTGACTTAGCATGCACAATTGCAGCGGTCTGAGATGCAGGCGCGCAAATGGTACTATGTCCATTGCCGCTACCATTAAGCCGATTACTTCCATGCACTGAGCTACTGACGGGTGTGGAATGGAATGAAGGACACGGCAAGCATTTAGAAGTTTTGATAACCTGGCCTCCGTCAGGTAAATTTTCATCTCTACAGAATCTATAAGAGTCCCTAGAAAGGGAACCCTTGTAAGTGGTAATAGAGAACTCTTTTTCACGTTCACCTTCCACCCATGCGACCTCAGAAATGCCAGAACTATCTCTGTATGAGACTTGGCAGTTTGAAAACTTGACGCTTGTATCAGAATGTCGTCTAGGTACGGAGTCACCGCTATGCCTCGCGGTCTTAGTACCGCCAGAAGTGAGCCCAGAACTTTTGTAAAGATTCTTGGAGCCGTAGCTAATCCGAAGGAAGAGCTACAAACTGGTAATGCCCTGTCTAGGAAAGCAAATCTTAGGTACCGATAATGATCCTTGTGAATCGGTATGTGAAGGTAGGCATCCTTTAAGTCCACTGTGGTCATGTACTGACCCTCTTGGATCATGGGAAGGATGGTTCGAATAGTTTCCATTTTGAATGATGGAACTCTTAGGAATTTGTTTAGGATTTTTAAGTCCAAGATTGGTCTGAAGGTTCCCTCTTTCTTGGGAACCACAAATAGATTTGAATAGAATCCTTGCCCGTGTTCCGTCCGCGGAACTGGGTGGATCCCCCCCATTAGTAAGAGGTCTTGTACACAGCGTAGAAACGCCTCTTTCTTTATTTGGTTTGCTGATAACCTTGAAAGATGAAATCTCCCTCGTGGAGGAGAAGTTTTGAAGTCCAGGAGATATTCCTGAGATATGATCTCCAACGCCCAGGGATCCTGGACATCTCTTGCCCAAGCCTGGGCGAAGAGAGAAAGTCTGCCCCCCACTAGATCCGTTTCCGGATAGGGGGCCCCTCTCTTCATGCTGTCTTAGGGGCAGCAGCAGGTTTCTTGGCCTGCTTGCCCTTGTTCCAGGACTGGTTAACTTTCCAGCCCTGTCTGTAACGAGCAACAGCTCCTTCCTGTTTTGGAGCGGAGGAAGTTGATGCTGCTCCTGCCTTGAAGTTACGAAAGGCACGAAAATTAGACTGTTTGGCCTTTGATTTGGCCCTGTCCTGAGGTAGAGCATGGCCCTTACCTCCCGTAATGTCAGCTATAATTTCTTTCAAGCCGGGCCTGAATAAGGTCTGCCCTTTGAAAGGAATATTAAGCAATTTAGATTTAGAAGTCACGTCAGCTGACCAGGATTTAAGCCATAGCGCTCTGCGTGCTTGGATGGCGAATCCGGAGTTCTTAGCCGTAAGTTTGGTTAAATGTACGACGGGCATCAGAAACAAATGCGTTAGCTAGCTTAAGTGCTTTAAGCTTGTTCATAATTTCATCCAATGGAGCTGTGCGAATGGCCTCTTCCAGAGACTCAAACCAGAATGCCGCCGCAGCAGTGACAGGCGCAATGCATGCAAGGGGTTGTAAGATAAAACCTTGTTGAACAAACATTTTCTTAAGGTAACCCTCTAATTTCTTATCCATTGGATCTGAAAAGGCACAACTATCCTCCACCGGGATAGTGGTACGCTTAGCTAAAGTAGAAACTGCTCCCTCCACCTTAGGGACCGTCTGCCATAAGTCTCGTGTGGTGGCGTCTATAGGAAACATTTTCCTAAATATGGGAGGAGGGGAAAAAGTCACACCAGGTCTATCCCACTCCTTGCTAATAATCTCTGTAAGCCTTTTAGGTATAGGAAACACGTCAGTACACACCGGTACCCGCATAGTATCTATCCAACCTACATAATTTTTCTGGAATTGCAACCGTGTTACAATCATTCAGAGCCGCTAATACCTCCCCTAGCAATATGCGGAGGTTCTCAAGCTTAAATTTAAAATTAGAAATCTCTGAATCCAGTCTCCCTGGATCAGATCCGTCACCCACAGAATGAAGCTCTCCGTCTTCATGTTCTGCAAACTGTGACGCAGTATCTGACATGGCTCTCACCTCATCCGCGCGCTCTGTCCTTAACCCAGAGCTATCGCGCTTGCCTCTTAATTCTGGCAATTTAGATAATACTTCTGTCATAACAGTAGCCATGTCTTGCAAAGTGATTTGTAAGGGGCCTCCCTGATGTACTTGGCGCCACAAAATCACGCACCTTCTGAGCGGGAGGCGAAGGTACTGACACGTGAGGAGAGTTAGTCGGCATAACTTCCCCCTCGTTGTCTGGTGATAATTTCTTTACATGTAAAGATTGACTTTTATTTAAAGTAACATCAATGCAATTAGTACACAAATTCTATTGGGGCTCCACATTGGCCTTTAAACATAGTGAACAAAGAGATTCATCTGAGTCAGACATGTTTAAACAGACTAGCAATGAGACTAGCAAGCTTGGAAATACTTTTCTAAATAAATTTACAAGCAATATAAAAAACGCTACTGTGCCTTTAAGAAGCACAAAAAGCTGTCACAGTTGAAATAACAATGAACTAAAATAGTTATAGCAACCAATTTTTCACAGTAAATGTATTAAGTTAGCAAAGGATTGCACCCACCAGCAAATGGATGATTAACCCCTTAATACCCAAAAACGGATAACAATTTAATAATTAACGTTTTTAACACAGTCAAAACACACTGTCACAGGTCTGCTGTGACTGATTACCTCCCTCAAAATGAATTTTGAAGACCCCTGAGCTCTCTAGAGACGATCTGGATCATGGAGGATGAAGTAGACAGATTGTGACTGAATTTTTACCGCGCAAAAAAGCGCTAAAATAGGCCCCTCCCACTCATATTACAACAGTGGGGAAGCTCAGATAACTGTTTCTATGCAGAAAACAAAGATGGCCATGTGGTAAAAATCATGCCCTAATAAGTTTTATCACCAAGTACCTCACAAAAAACGATTAACATGCCATTAAACGTTTTGAACATACATTTTAAAAGTTATGAAGTGTTATTAATAAGCCTGCTACCAGTCGCTTTTACTGCAGTTAAGGCTCATACATTATTTCAGTATTAACAGTATTTTCAGAGTCAATTCCATTCCTTAGAAAAATACATTCAGTGTACACACACTCATCAGCCTAATACCAGTCGCTATCACTGCATTTAAGGCTGAACTTACGTTACATTGGTATCAGCAGTATTTTCTCAGTCAATTCCATTCCTCAGAAAAATAATTTACTGCACATACCTCGTTTGCAGGGGGGCCCTGCATGCTATTCCCCTTTTCTGAAGTTACCTCACTCCTCAGATGAGAACAGCCAGTGGATCTTAGTTACGTCTGCTAAGATCATAGAAAACGCAGGCAGATTCTTCTTCTAATGCTGCCTGAGAACAAACAGCACACTCCGGTGCCATTTAAAATAACAAACTTTTGATTGAAGAAATAAACTAAGTTAAAAAACACCACAGACCTCTCACAGCGACCTATCTTTAGTTAGGCTGCAAGAGAATGACTGAATATGACATGTGAGGGGAGGAGCTATATAGCTGCTCTGCTTGGGTGATCCTCTTGCAGCTTCCTGTTAGGAAGAGATATATTCCATAAGTAATGGATGACCCGTGGACTGACTACACTTAACAAGAGAAATTATTTTAAAAAAAAATATTGCAAAGAAAAGTTATAAGGGCTCAAAGATATATAAAAAAAAAAGCTGCCAAAGGGCTTTAACATACAGATACATACATATACATTTCTAATGATGTATACGTATGTATATATGTCTATATATGTGTACATATGTATTTATATGTGTATATATGTATTTACGACATATATACACATATAAACACATCAATACATATGTATACACAATATTATATTTATTCATATTTATAAATTGTTTAACTATGTATTTACTGTAAATATTTTACATTCCAATGTTCTGCACATAGCAGAATATGTTTTAAGTATTTCTAAATAGATATGCGTATATACAGGTATATATATATATATATATATATATATATATATATATATATATATATATATACTGTATATGTAAATATATACACACACCTATATATAATCATATATATATATATATATATATATACTGTATATATATATATGTAAAGAAAAGACGTGATATCCGCGCTGTATTAGTTCTATTGAGTGGCGTATAAATATACTAAAAGTAATCACAAGTATGGAAGGTGAATACCATAAATCATATATTATATAACCTAGATTACATATATACAAACATGCGTAATAGCACAAGTCCACAGCTCTATTAAGATAATCAGAAAGGCAGCTGAAAAAAGGTGTGTGAAGACTCCCAGCTTGTCTTCACAAAAAGAAGGAATATCTAACAAAAGAGTTTATATTCTGCGCCTTTCTTCTGCGGTGTAAAAAAGTTATGGGGCAAATACCACCCCTATATCTAAGGACTTACTTCAAATAACCTCAATCCGTATGAGGTAAGTAATCACCAGAGTATAGATGATATTCCAGGATCAGTACAGGTTGTCGTCCGTAAGCTGATTCACTGATGTAAATGAAACAATGTATCCAATGTGCTGTAGAACAGGGTTGAGTGCAGAGTCCTCGCCACCCAGTAAGATGTCTCAGGATATATGTGAGAAAGGAGACAGACAAAAGGGCCAAACAATAGTGAAGTACGCCTTTATTAAATCAAACATACACACATATAAGCCACAGATGTCAGTCCACTCACACAATGTGACCTCAATCGTTATGAGGTAAGTATAAGCCCAGTTATGAGATATCAAATGGCGAATCAAATAATGCACCAGCCCGGCCAATAATATTCACTCAGTACCGTACTGCGTCCCTGACGCGTTTCGAAGTTGCCTTCTTCCTCAGAGGGATAGAAGTACGGAGATCTCCGTACTTCTATCCCTCTGAGGAAGAAGGCAACTTCGAAACGCGTCAGGGACGCAGTACGGTACTGAGTGAATATTATTATTATTAATACTTCACTATTGTTTGGCCCTTTTGTCTGTCTCCTTTCTCACATATATCCTGAGACATCTTACTGGGTGGCGAGGACTCTGCACTCAACCCTGTTCTACAGCACATTGGATATATTGTTTCATTTACATCAGTGAATCAGCTTACGGACGACAACCTGTACTGATCCTGGAATAACATCTATACTCTGGTGATTACTTATCTCATACGGATTGAGGTTATTTGAAGTAAGTCCTTAGATATAGGGGTGGTATTTGCCCCATAACTTTTTTACACCGCAGAAGAAAGGCGCAGAATATAAACTCTTTTGTTAGATATATATATATATATATATATATATAGGTATACATATATATTTGTTTAAAAAACAATCAGATATATGTAGAAATATTTATTTATGAATGAATAGAACATATTCTGTTAAGTAAAGAATATTCATATTTTCATGCTGGGTTAGAGCCAATGAGAATGTTATGGTGTTGGCGCGAGAGTGGGGTGTTTTTTTTTCTCCATTGACTTTTAGGGGGGGAAAACATGAACGTACACGCAATATTCTTAGTTTCGATTAATGCGCTATTTGGGTTACTGCTAGAGCAAAAAAAGTTTATTTTCAACTTGTAATACCAGCGCAACCCGACTAGTGCAAAAATCTTAATTCTAGCGGAGTTTTGGCTATAGCGAAAAAACAAAATACCGCTCCACTTGTAATCTAGTCTTAATACATTTTCTAAGCATACTGCTGAGTTTATTCCCAGCCTCCCTCAAGTCATGGGTGCAGCCATCTTGAAATCTATGTTTCACTCTACTCCAGTGCTGATGTATTTGCACATGTGCAGCCAGCAACTCTCCTTCAGATACCTGCAGAGCTACCTTTGGTTCCTAAATGGCGGCACCTGTAATTAGAGGGAGGTGGATGAAATGTATTTAACGCTTTTCCACTACCCTAACTGGAGATTCAGTCAATTCCATGGAATTTAGAATCATGACCCTCCAATATACTGCACAGTAATGGGTAGATAATAGCTCATTTAAATATGTCCCTGATTGGTAACAGCAAAGTACAGAAGACATTACCAAACATCAAGGAAACACAAAGCTGTACATAAAATGGTTTTATTCATTTTTATGTTGCTGTGATTTAATAAAACATTTTAATACTTTTATCCGTGCATGCAGCAGTAAAACTTTAGTTGAGTTAGCTGAAGAAAGAGTGAGTGCCTTCCCATGTGTATGTTTTTATCTGCATTTGGTAATCATAACCACAGGTGCTCTTGTTTTTCTTCTAGTGAAGTGTCTGGAAAACTCTAGACTTAGGCTACTAGCATTAGATTAAAGGACTTTGTAGAACTGATATGATGTGGACATTCTGCTTGATTTTCTATTGGTGCATTGGGAGGGATAGTGCATCCTCTTTGTATATAGATTTTTCTCCTTGTGGGAGTATATTAAACGTGAAGACTTTTTTAATGTGTTACTGTCAGTTCACATGGAACATATAGATATATGTACTTAAAGGGACATACAATTTTATATAACTCTCCAATTCACTTTTAATAATCAAATTTGCTTTATTCTCTTGGTAACATTGTGCTCATGCCAGTGGAGTTAAATATTAGTCAGCTCTAATTGGCTAAAATGCAAGTCTGTCATAAGAACTAAAATAAGGGGGCAATCTGCAGAGGCTTATATACAAGGCAATCACAGAGGTAAAATGTATATTATTATAACTGTGTTGGTTATACAAAACTGGGGAATGGATAATAAAGGGATTATCTATCTTTTTAAACAATAACAATTCTGGAGTAGACTGTCCCTTTAACAAACTTACAAGTTAGGGATATGGTTTGTTGACAACTACTAATTATTTTAGTTTTGAGATATTAGTTTAAATGTAATCATACAGTGCAGTTAAAAATACATTTGAGTCACACTCTGTTGCATCACTACACCTTAGTATAAATGGCCTGAGATTTATAAGAATGTTCTATTGTGGTGCTGGTAAAAACTTGCTTTAGCAGAAACTTTAGTTAATCTATACTGATAAAGAAAAAGTGAGACCTTATGTTAAGTCTGAAAAAGTGAGAGAATGATTTTGTAATGTTCTCACTTAGCAAAGCAAGCAAAAAGGCTTATGCTTGTAAGAGTACTTTTGCTGAGGTTACATTAAAAGATTTTTCCAGCAATGGCATGCCAGCCATCTTGTTCTGCAGGAAGGAAACCAAAGTTATTTGCTTCCAACCTACTGTCTCCAGTAAAAATTGTGTTTTACGAGAATCAGATGGTTTATGTTGAATCTATTTAAAAGAATTAGAGTAGTGAAAACAAATCTGAATATCTATTTTCTTTAACCCCTTCACTACCGGGACTTTCTGAGAAAAAAATGCCCAAAATACCAAAGAATATTTAGCATTTTTGCTATCAAACCATTTAAACAAATATAGAGCCTTTGTTATTTTATTTACCTGTCAAACACAAAG
Source organism: Bombina bombina (assembly GCF_027579735.1). Classification (NCBI taxonomy): domain Eukaryota; kingdom Metazoa; phylum Chordata; class Amphibia; order Anura; family Bombinatoridae; genus Bombina; species Bombina bombina. Next base: position 648,898,806 of record NC_069504.1, read on the forward strand.
TATTGATCTAGGCCAATTTTGGTATATTTCATGCCACCATTTCACCGCAAAATCCGATCAAATAAAAAAATTGTATAATTTTTTTCACAAACTTTGGGTTTCTTACTGAAACAAATGGTTGTAAAAGCTTCTCTGGGATCTCCTTTGTTCAGAAATAGACATATATGGCTTTGCCATTGCTTTTTGGTAATTAGAAGGCCGCTAATAACAGCTGTGCACCAAACTTCTATTATTAGGAGTTAATCAGGTAGCTTGTAAGGTTAATTTTATCTTTAGTGTATAGATTACCCTCCTTCCTGACACTTCCCATCCCCTGATCTCTACCTGATTCCTTCCAAACAGCTCTCTTCCCTCCCCCACTGATCACCCCCATCTTAGGTACTGGCAGACAGTCTGCCAATATAAAAAAACATAATTTATGCTTACCTGATAAATTCCTTTCTTCTGTTGTGTGATCAGTCCACGGGTCATCATTACTTCTGGGATATAACTCCTCCCCAACAGGAAATGCAAGAGGATTCACCCAGCAGAGCTGCACATAGCTCCTCCCTTCTACGTCACTCCCAGTCATTCGACCAAGAATCAACGAGAAAGGAGAAACCAAGGGTGAAGTGGTGACTGGAGTATAATTTAAAAGATATTTACCTGCCTTAAAAAACAGGGCGGGCCGTGGACTGATCACACAACAGAAGAAAGGAATTTATCAGGTAAGCATAAATTATGTTTTCTTCTGTTATGTGTGATCAGTCCACGGGTCATCATTACTTCTGGGATACCAATACCAAAGCAAAAGTACATGGATGACGGGAGGGATAGGCAGGCTCATTATACAGAAGGAACCACTGCCTGAAGAACCTTTCTCCCAAAAATAGCCTCCGAAGAAGCAAAAGTGTCAAATTTGTAAAATTTGGAAAAAGTATGAAGCGAAGACCAAGTTGCAGCCTTGCAAATCTGTTCAACAGAGGCCTCATTCTTAAAGGCCCAAGTGGAAGCCACAGCTCTAGTAGAATGAGCTGTAATTCTTTCAGGAGGCTGCTGTCCAGCAGTCTCATAGGCTAAACGAATTATGCTACGAAGCCAGAAGGAGAGAGAGGTAGCCGAAGCCTTATGACCTCTCCTCTGACCAGAGTACACGACAAACAGGGAAGACGTTTGTCGAAAATCCTTAGTTGCCTGCAAGTAGAACTTGAGGGCACGAACTACATCCAGATTGTGTAGAAGACGTTCCTTCTTTGAAGAAGGATTCGGGCACAGGGAAGGCACCACGATCTCTTGATTGATGTTCCTGTTAGTGACTACCTTAGGTAAGAACCCAGGTTTTGTACGCAGAACTACCTTATCTGAATGAAAAATCAAATAAGGAGAATCACAATGTAAAGCTGATAACTCAGAGACTCTCCGAGCCGAAGAAATAGCCATTAAAAATAACACTTTCCAAGATAACAACTTTATATCAATGGAATGAAGGGGTTCAAACGGAACTCCTTGTAGAACGTTAAGAACAAGGTTTAAACTCCATGGCGGAGCAACAGTTTTAAACACAGGCTTGATCCTAGCTAAAGCCTGACAAAAGGCCTGGACGTCTGGATTTTCTGACAGACGCCTGTGTAACAAGATGGACAGAGCTGAGATCTGTCCCTTTAATGAGCTAGCCGATAAACCCTTTTCTAAACCTTCTTGTAGAAAGGACAATATCCTAGGAATCCTAACCTTACTCCAGGAGTAACCTTTGGATTCGCACCAGTATAGGTATTTACGCCATATCTTATGGTAAATCCTTCTGGTAACAGGCTTCCTAGCCTGTATCAGGGTATCAATAACCGACTCAGAAAACCCACGTTTTGATAAAATCAAGCGTTCAATTTCCAAGCAGTCAGCTTCAGAGAAGTTAGATTTTGATGTTTGAATGGACCCTGTATCAGAAGGTCCTGTCTTAGAGGTAGAGACCAAGGCGGACAGGATGACATGTCCACTAGATCTGCATACCAAGTCCTGCGTGGCCATGCAGGCGCTATTAGAATCACTGATGCTCTCTCCTGTTTGATTTTGGCAATCAATCGAGGAAGCAGCGGGAAGGGTGGAAACACATAAGCCATCCCGAAGTTCCAAGGTGCTGTCAAAGCATCTATCAGAACCGCTCCCGGATCCCTGGATCTGGACCCGTAGCGAGGAAGTTTGGCGTTCTGGCGAGACGCCATGAGATCTATCTCTGGTTTGCCCCAACGTCGAAGTATTTGGGCAAAGACCTCCGGATGAAGTTCCCACTCCCCCGGATGAAAAGTCTGGCGACTCAAGAAATCCGCCTCCCAGTTCTCCACTCCCGGGATGTGGATTGCTGACAGGTGGCAAGAGTGAGACTCTGCCCAGCGAATTATCTTTGATACTTCCATCATTGCTAGGGAGCTTCTTGTCCCTCCCTGATGGTTGATGTAAGCTACAGTCGTGATGTTGTCCGACTGAAACCTGATGAACCCCCGAGTTTTTAACTGGGGCCAAGCCAGAAGGGCATTGAGAACTGCTCTCAATTCCAGAATGTTTATTGGCAGGAGACTTTCCTCCTGACTCCATTGTCCCTGAGCCTTCAGAGAATTCCAGACAGCGCCCCAACCTAGTAGGCTGGCGTCTGTTGTTACAATTGTCCAGTCCGGCCTGCTGAATGGCATCCCCCTGGACAGATGTGGCCGAGAAAGCCACCATAGAAGAGAGTTTCTGGTCTCTTGATCCAGATTCAGAGTAGGGGACAAGTCTGAGTAATCCCCATTCCACTGACTCAGCATGCACAATTGCAGCGGTCTGAGATGTAGACGTGCAAAGGGTACTATGTCCATTGCTGCTACCATTAAGCCGATCACCTCCATGCATTGAGCTACTGACGGGAGTTGAATGGAATGAAGGACACGGCATGCATTTAGAAGCTTTGTTAATCTGTCTTCTGTCAGATAAATCTTCATTTCTACAGAATCTATAAGAGTCCCCAAGAATGGAACTCTTGTGAGAGGAAAGAGAGAACTCTTCTTTTCGTTCACTTTCCATCCATGCGACCTTAGAAATGCCAGAACTAACTCTGTATGAGACTTGGCAGTTTGAAAGCTTGAAGCTTGTATCAGAATGTCGTCTAGGTACGGAGCTACCGAAATTCCTCGCGGTCTTAGTACCGCCAGAAGGGCACCCAGAACCTTTGTGAAGATTCTTGGAGCCGTAGCCAATCCGAATGGAAGAGCTACAAACTGGTAATGCCTGTCTAAGAAGGCAAACCTTAGATACCGGTAATGATCTTTGTGAATCGGTATGTGAAGGTAAGCATCCTTTAAATCCACTGTGGTCATGTACTGACCCTTTTGGATCATGGGTAAGATTGTCCAAATAGTTTCCATTTTGAACGATGGAACTCTTAGGAATTTGTTTAGGATCTTTAAATCCAAGATTGGCCTGAAAGTTCCCTCTTTTTTGGGAACCACAAACAGGTTTGAGTAAAACCCTTGTCCTTGTTCCGACCGCGGAACCGGATGGATCACTCCCATTAATAACAGATCTTGTACACAGCGTAGAAACGCTTCTTTCTTTATCTGGTTTGTTGACAACCTTGACAGATGAAATCTCCCTCTTGGGGAGAGAATTTGAAGTCTAGAAGGTATCCCTGAGATATGATCTCTAGCGCCCAGGGATCCTGAACATCTCTTGCCCAAGCCTGGGCGAAGAGAGAGAGTCTGCCCCCCACTAGATCCGGTCCCGGATCGGGGGCCCTCGGTTCATGCTGTCTTTGGGGCAGCAGCAGGTTTCCTGGCCTGCTTGCCCTTGTTCCAGGACTGGTTAGGTTTCCAGCCTTGTCTGTAACGAGCAACAGCTCCTTCCTGTTTTGGTGCAGTGGAAGTTGGTGCTGCTCCTGCTTTGAAATTCCGAAAGGGACGAAAATTAGACTGTCTAGCCTTAGCTTTGGCTTTGTCTTGAGGCAGGGCGTGGCCCTTACCTCCTGTAATGTCAGCGATAATTTCTTTCAAACCGGGCCCAAATAAAGTTTGCCCCTTGAAAGGTATATTAAGTAATTTGGACTTAGAAGTTACATCAGCTGACCAGGATTTTAGCCACAGCGCCCTACGTGCCTGAATGGCGAATCCTGAGTTCTTAGCCGTAAGTTTGGTTAAATGTACTACGGCCTCCGAAATGAATGAATTAGCTAGTTTAAGGACTCTAAGCCTGTCCGTAATGTCGTCCAGCGTAGCTGAACTAAGGTTTTCTTCCAGAGACTCAATCCAAAATGCTGCCGCAGCCGTAATCGGCGCGATGCATGCAAGGGGTTGCAATATAAAACCTTGTTGAACAAACATTTTCTTAAGGTAACCCTCTAATTTTTTATCCATTGGATCTGAAAAAGCACAGCTATCCTCCACCGGGATAGTGGTACGCTTAGCTAAAGTAGAAACTGCTCCCTCCACCTTAGGGACCGTTTGCCATAAGTCCCGTGTGGTGGCGTCTATTGGAAACATCTTTCTAAATATTGGAGGGGGTGAGAACGGCACACCGGGTCTATCCCACTCCTTAGTAACAATTTCAGTTAGTCTCTTAGGTATAGGAAAAACGTCAGTACTCGCCGGTACCGCAAAGTATTTATCCAACCTACACAATTTCTCTGGTATTGCAACAGTGTTACAATCATTAAGAGCCGCTAAAACCTCCCCTAGTAATACACGGAGGTTCTCCAATTTAAATTTAAAATTTGAAATATCTGAATCCAATCTGTTTGGATCAGAACCGTCACCCACAGAATGAAGCTCTCCGTCCTCATGCTCTGCAAGCTGTGACGCAGTATCAGACATGGCCCTAGTATTATCAGCGCACTCTGTTCTCACCCCAGAGTGATCACGCTTGCCTCTTAGTTCTGGTAATTTAGCCAAAACTTCGGTCATAACAGTAGCCATATCTTGTAATGTTATCTGTAATGGCCGCCCAGATGTACTAGGCGCCACAATATCACGCACCTCCCGGGCGGGAGATGCAGGTACTGACACGTGAGGCGAGTTAGTCGGCATAACTCTCCCCTCGCTGTTTGGTGAAATTTGTTCAATTTGTACAGATTGGCTTTTATTTAAAGTAGCATCAATACAGTTAGTACATAAATTTCTATTGGGCTCCACCTTGGCATTGGAACAAATGACACAGGTATCTTCCTCTGAATCAGACATGTTTAACACACTAGCAATAAACTTGCAACTTGGTTACAATCTTATTTAACAAAAACGTACTGTGCCTCAAAGAAGCACTAAACGATTAAATGACAGTTGAAATAATGAACTGAAAAAAAAACAGTTATAGCATCAATCCTTAAAAACAACACAACTTTTAGCAAAGGTTTGTTCCCATTAGTAAAGTAACAATGATTAAATTTGAAGCATAAAAATTACAGAGCAACGTTTTTAATCACAGTCAATATATAAGTCTGACAGCTCTGCTGAGAGAATCTACCTCCCTCCAAAGAAGTTTGAAGACCCCTGAGTTCTGTTAGAGATGAACCGGATCATGCAGGAAATACAAGAGTAACTGACTGGAAATTTTTGATGCGTAGCAAAGAGCGCCAAAAACGGCCCCTCCCCCTCACACACAGCAGTGAGAGAGAAACGAAACTGTCACAATTAAAACAAGCAACTGCCAAGTGGAAAAATAATGCCCAAACATTTATTCACTCAGTACCTCAGAAAATGCAAACGATTCTACATTCCAGCAAAAACGTTTAACATAATAAATACCTATTAAAAAGGTTTAATGTACTTTTAACAGAGTAATTCCAGTGAAATACCATCCCCAGAATACTGAAGTGTAGAGTATACATACATGTCATTATAACGGTATGGCAGGATTTTCTCATCAATTCCATTCAGAAAATAAAAACTGCTACATACCTCAATGCAGATTCATCTGCCCGCTGTCCCCTGATCTGAAGCTTTTACCTCCCTCAGATGGCCGAGAAACAGCAATATGATCTTAACTACTCCGGTTAAAATCATAGTAAAAACTCTGGTAGATTCTTCTTCAAACTCTGCCAGAGAGGCAATAACACGCTCCGGTGCTATTGTAAAATAACAAACTTTTGATTGAAGTTATAAAAACTAAGTATAATCACCATAGTCCTCTCACACATCCTATCTAGTCGTTGGGTGCAAGAGAATGACTGGGAGTGACGTAGAAGGGAGGAGCTATGTGCAGCTCTGCTGGGTGAATCCTCTTGCATTTCCTGTTGGGGAGGAGTTATATCCCAGAAGTAATGATGACCCGTGGACTGATCACACATAACAGAAGAAAATAAGTTTTTTTTTTTTTTAAATTCAATTTTTTTTTTCTGCAGGGTAGGATCCCCCTTTACTCTCCAACCTACCTGATCCCTACCAAACAGCTCTCTAACCTTCATTACAACAAATTAACAATGGCACTACTCTGGCTTTTCCCCTATGTTGTAATATATATAGGAATATTTTATAAATAATCTCTGATTGTTGGGAGGAAATGGTGCTAGTACATAAAATAATAATATGAACACAAAGTGGGGTAACACCGGAAAGCAGAGTACCCCCACTCACAAAGCATGCACATACAGCACTCTAGGCCCTGACTGGTGGGCAGTGTAGTTCCAAAAAGGGTTTTAAAATAAGGACATTTATGCATACCTGATAAATTGATTTCTTCTACGATACGACGAGTCCACGGATTCATCCTTTACTTGTGGGATATTATCCTCCTGATAACAGGAAGTGGCAAAGAGCACCACAGCAGAGCTGTATATATAGCTCCTCCCTTCTCTCCACCCCCAGTTATTCGACCGAAGGTATAGGAAATCAATTTATCAGGTAAGCATAAATTTCCTTTTCTTCTACTAGATACGACGAGTCCACGGATTCATCCTTTACTTGTGGGATACAATACCAAAGCAACAGGACACGGATGAACGGGAGGGACAAGACAGATACCTAAACGGAAGGCACCACTGCTTGAAGAACTTTTCTCCCAAAAATAGCCTCAGAAGAAGCAAAAGTATCAAATTTGTAAAATTTGGAAAAAGTATGAAGGAAGGACAAAGTCGCAGCCTTACAAATCTGTTCAACAGAAGCATCGTTTTTAAAAGCCCATGTGGAAGCCACAGCTCTAGTAGAATGAGCTGTAACCTTTTCAGGGGGCTGCTGTCCAGCAGTCTCGTATGCCAGACGGATGATGCTTTTCAGCCAAAAAGAAAGAGAGGTAGCCATAGCTTTTTGGCCCCTACGTCTTCCAGAATAAACAACGAATAGAGAAGATGTTTGACGGAAATCCTTGGTCGCTTGTAAGTAAAACTTCAAAGCCCGAACCACGTCCAAGTTATGTAACAGACGTTCCTTCTTAGAAGAAGGATTAGGACACAAGGAAGGAACAACAATTTCCTGATTAATATTCTTATTAGAAACAACCTAAGGAAGAAATCCAGGTTTAGTACGCAAAACCACCTTATCAGAATGGAATATAAGATAAGGCGAATCACATTGCAACGCAGAAAGCTCAGAAACTCTTCAAGCCAAAGAGATAGCAACTAAAAACAAAACTTTCCAAGATAACAGTTTAATATCTATGGAATGCATGGGTTCAAACGGAACCCCTTGAGGAACATTGAGAACTAAATTCAAACTCCATGGAGGAGCAATAGGTTTAAACACTGGCTTGAATCTAATTAAAGCCTGACAAAAAGACTGAACGTCTGGGACATCTGCCAGACGCTTGTGTAGTAAAATTGACAAAGCAGAAATTTGTCCCTTTAAGGAACAAGCTGATAATCCCTTCTCCAATCCTTCTCGGAGAAAGGACAAAATCCTAGGAATCTTAACCCTACTCCACGAGTAGCCCTTGGATTCGCACCAACAAAGATATTTACACCATATCTTATGGTAAATCTTTCTCGTGACAGGCTTGCAAGCCTGAATCAAAGTATCAATGACCAAGTCAGAGAATCCCTGCTTAGATAAGACTAAGCGTTCAATCTCCAAGCAGTAAGCTGCAGAGAATTTAGATTTGGATGTTGGAACGAACCTTGAATGAGAAGGTCCTGTCTCAATGGCAGTTTCCACGGTGGCAGAGATGACATGTCCACTAGATCTACATACCAAGTCCTGCGTGGCCACGCAGGCGCTATCAGGATTACTGAAGCTCTCTCCTGTTTGATTCTTGCAATCAGACGAGGTAGGAGAGGAAATGGAGGAAACACATAAGCCAGGTTGAACGACCAAGGTACTGCTAGAGCATCTATCAGTACAGCTTGGGGAACCCTTGACCTGGACCCGTAACGAGGAAGTTTGGCGTTCTGACGAGATGCCATCAGATCCAATTCCGGCGTGCCCCATTGACGGATCAATGAATGGAACACCTCCAGATGAAGTTCCCACTCCCCCGGATGAAAAGTCTCACGACTTAGAAAATTTGCTTCCCAGTTCTCTCCTCCTGGGATATAGATTGCCGATAGATGGCAAGAGTGAGCATCCGCCCATCGGATTATTTTTGAAACCTCTATCATCGCTAGAGAACTCCTTATTCCCCCTTGATGATTGATATATGCTACAGTCGTGATATTGTCCGACTGGAATCTTATGAATTTGGCCAAAGCCAACTGAGGCCACGCCTGAAGTGCGTTGAATATTGCTCTCAGTTCCAGAATATTGATTGGTAGTAGAGACTCCTCCTGAGTCCAAACACCCTGAGCCTTCAGGGAATTCCAGACTGCACCCCAGCCCAAGAGGCTGGCGTCCATCGTCACTATTACCCATGCTGGTCTGCGGAAGCACATTCCCTGGGACAGATGATCCTGTGACAACCACCAAAGAAGAGAGTCTCTGGTCTCTTGATCCAGATTTATCTGAGGAGATAAATTTGCCTAATCCCCATTCCACTGTCTGAGCATGCACAGCTGCAGTGGTCTGAGATGAAAGCGAGCAATGACCTCCATACACTGAGCCACTGATGGCTGAGGAATGGACTGAAGTGCTCGGCAAGTATTTAAAATCTTTGACTTTCTGACCTCCATCAGAAATATTTTCATGTCTACCAAATCTATCAGAGTTCCCAAGAATGGAACTCTTGTTAGTGGAACTAGTGAACTCTTTTCTATATTCACTTTCCAACCGGGAGTTCTTAGAAATGCCAACACAATGTCATTGTGAGATTTGGTCAGATGATAAGTTGACGCCTGGATCAAAATGTCGTCCAGATAGGGCGCCACTGCTATGCCCCGTGGCCTGAGAACCGCCAAAAGAGACCCTAGAACCTTCGTGATGATCCTGGGTGCTGTGGCCAACCCGAAGGGAAGAGCCACAAACTGAAAATGTTTGTCCAGGAAGGCAAACCTTAGGAACGGATGATGATCCTTGTGAATAGGAATATGAAGGTATGCATCAATCAAGTCCACGGTAGTCATATATTGACTCTCCTGGATCATTGGCAAAATTGTTTGTATAGTCTCAATCTTGAATGATGGGACTCTGAGAAATTTGTTTAGGCATTTGAGAAATTGGTCTGAAAGTTCCCTCTTTTTTGGGAACCACAAACAGATTTGAGTAAAACCCTTGTCCCTGTTCTAGTTTTGGAACTGGGCAAATTACTCCCATGGTATAGAGGTCATTTACACAGCGTAAGAACGCCTCTCTTTTTGTCTGGTCTACAGACAAAACGTGAAAGATGAAATCTCACTCTTGGGAGAAATTCCTTGAATTCCAGCTGATACCCCTGGGTCACAATTTCCAATGCCCAGGGATCCTGAACATCTCTTGTCCAAGCCTGCGCAAAGAGACAAAGTCTGCCCCCTACTAAATCCGGTCCCGGATCGGGGGCCGCCCCTTCATGCTGTCTTGGTATCAGCAGTGGGCTTCTTGGCTTGTTTACCCTTATTCCAGGTCTGGTTAGGTCTCCAGACTGACTTGGATTGAGCAAAATTCCCTTCTTGCTTTGTGTTGGAAGAGGAAGTAGAGGGTCCTTTAAAGTTCCGAAAGGAACGAAAATTATTTTGTTTACCCCTCATCTTCACAGCCTTATCCTGAGGCAGGGCATGACGTTTACCTTCAGTAATGTCAGAAATTATTTCCTTTAATTCAGGCCCGAATAGGGTCTTACCCCTAAAAGGAATAGCTAACAGCTTAGACTTTGATGACACATCAGCAGACCAAGACTTGAGCCATAATGCTCTACGCGCTAAGATGGCAAAGCCTGCATTTTTCGCTGCTAATTTAGCCATTTGAAAAGCGGCATCTGTAATAAAAGAATTAGCGAGCTTGAGAGCCTTAATTTTATCCAAAATATCATCTAATGGGGTCTCAACCTTAAGAGACTCCTTTAGAGCCTCAAACCAAAAAGCTGCTGCAGTAGTAACTGGAACAATGCAAGCTATAGGTTGTAGAAGAAACCCCTGATGAATAAACAATTTCTTTAGAAGACCCTCTAATTTTTTATCCATAGGATCTTTGAAAGCACAACTGTCCTCAATAGGTATAGTTGTACGGTTAGCTAGGGTAGAGATAGCTCTCTCCACCTTAGGGACCGTTTGCCAAGAGTCCCGAATGGTGTCAGATATGGGGAACATTTTCTTAAAATTAGGAGGGGGAGAGAACGGAATACCTGGTCTATCCCATTCCTTTGTAACAATGTCCGAAATTATTTTAGGGACAGGAAAAAACATCAGTGTAAGTAGGTACCTCTAGATATTTGTCCATCTTACACAATTTCTCTGGTGGTATCACAATAGGGTCACAATCATCCAGAGTCGCTAAAACCTCCCGGAGTAACAGGCGGAGGTGTTCAAGCCTAAATTTAAAGGACATCATGTCCGAATCTGTCTGAGGCAACACATTTCCTGAATCTGAAAGTTCTCCCTCAGACAGCAATTCCCCGACCCCCAAATCAGAGCACTGTGAGGGTACATCGGAAATGTCCAATAAGGCATCAGAGGGCTCAGTATTTACCTTAATACCTGACCTACTGCGTTTACCCTGTAAAACTGGCAGTTTAGATAATACCTCTGTAAGGGTAGTAGACATAACTGCAGCCATATCTTGCAGAGTAAAAGAATTAGACGCACTAGAAGTACTTGGCGTCGCTTGAGTGGGCGTTAAAGGTTGTGACACTTGGGGAGAATTGGATGGCATAACCTGATTCTCTTCAGACTGAGAATCATCCTTAGACATACTCTTTTTTTATTTATTTTTTAACATTTTTATTTTTATTGAGATTCAATAAGGATATACAAAACATATATGTCCGTGTATGTTACATAGCAATAGATACAAACATAAAAAACAATTGTTATGAATCCAATTATCACAAAGCATGAAGACCAGACATCAGCAAGCTGAATATGTACAGTATATACCCGTCAAACTATATGCCATCTAAGAAGGAAAACTATAAGGCCACTCTTGGACCTCCCATTGTCAGAAACAATAAATACAGCAGTATAGAAGGCAATCAGAATCAGGTAGAGGCCACTTTTGGATCTCAGGTTATGAATCAGCAGTTTCTTATTATATATGGAATAGACAATTTCCCAATGTAGAAACTGGTCACTCTTGGACCAAAAAGAATAGATATATCAAAGCTTGGGAATGGTATTATCAGATAGATACAATAAAATAGAATTTCTATGAGATGTATTTTCTTATGCTTAACAAATAAGCCGATGGGAGTGTGGAGGTGGGGGAAGGAACATATGGTATGTTAAGAAATTAGTGCACTCTGAGCGAAAGAAGGGATGCTGCCAACTGGCATTAGTACGGGGTATCTCAGGGCCGACAATTTGGGCATACTTAACACTTTAAAACTAATCAAGACTGTCCCCATATACATATATAAACTTTATACTCAGCATAACTAGGGACTGAATAGTTAGCCATACACTGTATGTCCAATCTGCTGACTTAGGAAAATAGCATAGGAATATTGAGGAAAATGTAGGTCTATCACAGATGTATGAGCCCAGTACCTGGTGGCAATGAGACAATTTAACTATCATATTGAAACAGCTAGTGACCGTAACATATTAGGTCAATTCCTTAACCAATTGTAGCTGTCCATCTGTACTTAGGTTTGTCTATGAACCTTTTAGAAATAAAAAGTGTTGTCTATATTGCTCTCGTTGTTTGTAATTAAGTCATGCTATGGTAATGTATCTTAAAGCATAGGCCCTTTGGGAAAATACCAAAAATATTGTACAGAAAACATAGCTATATTATTATGTATAGAGTTTCCTCTCAACATTATCAAACATTAAATATCACCATAAACAATAGAACTTGCAGGTTGTCTATTACAATATACATCATAGCTATAAATTCTAGCCCACAAAATTGCATAAGAAGATGTCGACATGTAACAGCTAGGAACAACTACGGTATGAGAATAAAAGATATGCTGGTTTGTACTCAAGATCTCCTGTAATATAGGATACAGGAGTTAGGGTTAAAGTCCGTAGAGATTAACATATGGGACAAGAAAAGCGAGGGGTAACCAGGTACCCTGTTGCCAGGACCTCACACAATTATAATGTTCAGCCGATACCAGTCTTAGATATTCACGCACTGCACAGTAAGATCAGTTCTACATTAAAGACACTACTCAGTTCCCAAGTTTGTCCAGTGTGAGGAATTGCGCCGAATCGGTCTCGCCTTCTGAATGGTATAAACAAATAGTTTCTCTTGAGAGGCTCTGCTGACACTAACTGAAGCCGCTTCCATGTTACCGTTATCTTGGGTCTCAGGTCCATAATATGAGCGGTGTGAAGTATTGCAGCTTTTGCTCAGTAAGTAGCACTCGGGGTGATCAGACTCTCCATCTCAGATGTCATGCCTCCGGCCTTTGTATCCTCAATTCTTACAGCCTTCTCTGTGACATGCCGAGTATGCGGCAAACGCTGGGGCCCCAGAGCGTCACCACCATTGTAGGTAATATTAGAGGAAGGCTGAAGGGCATCGTGGTCTATAAGCCGGGCATCGGCCTGTTGGGATGACATTGTAAGTGCATACTCCACCTCAACACAGAATTCCACAAAAAGGTTGCTAATCTCTCGGATGATATACGCTGCCACATCCATATTGTATTTGTGTAGCCTGTACCTCTATCAAAGGCAGCAAAGTAGCTGTTTGTCGGTCCTGTTCTCCACCACAGTCACAGCGTGGGCAGAAATGGCCACTCTCAGAAATTCCAGTCATTAAGATAGGCCCCAAAGAAAAAAAATGAAGTGCCATCTATTTATTGCTCTCCTCTGTAATTGACGTTATTCAGGTCTCCTGGGCTGACAAATTGTCTAGTAGTGGGGTCAAATTTGGGCTTGAACGGACGCTAAAGTTACTTTTTATATATGTTATAACTGGAGCTGTTAGAAAGTCCATCCGTTCAGCTTGAGAGTTAACTCCTCCCCCTAATATCTAAAATAATAATTTCCGTCAAACCGGGTCCAAACAAGGTCTTACCCTTGTAAGGAATAGCCATGAGCTTAGATTTAGATGACACATCCGCAGACCAGGACTTCAACCACAAGGCTCTGCGGGCTAAGATTGCAAAACCAGAAATTTTGGCTCCCAGTTTAATAACCTATAATAAAGCATCTGTAATGAAGGAATTGGCTAATTTAAGAGCCTTAATCCTGTCCTGGATCTCCTCAAGAGGAATATCCATTTGAAGAGATTCAGACAACGCATCAAACCAGTAAGCCGCAGTACTGGTAACAGTGTTGATACACATTGCATGCTGCCATTGTAAACCCTGGTGAACATAAATCTTTTTTTAATAAAGCCTCTAATTTTTTATCCATTGGATCCTTAAAAGAATAACTATCCTATATAGGAATAGTAGTCCTCTTAGCTAAAGTAGAGATTGCTCCCTCTACTTTAGGAACCGTCTGCCACAACTCCTTAATAGAGTCTGCTATAGGAAACATTTTCTTAAAAATAGGAGAAGGAGACAAAGGAATACCAGGTATTTCCCATTCTCTAGCAATAATCTCCATAGCAGTTCAGGAACTGGAAAAACCTCCACTGGAGAGGAAACATCAAAATACTTGTTCAATTTACTAGATTTTTTAGGGTTGACTACAATAGCTGTGTCAGAGTCATCCAAAGTAACTAAAACCTCCTTAAGTAACAAGGGAAGGTGTTCTAGCTTAAATCTGAAGGATACCACTTCCGAATCAGAAGAAGTAATTACACTGTCTGAGTCTGAGATTTCCCCTTCAGACGCTACCGACATGTCTTCTTCCTCAGGCTTATGGGAAGAGACAGTCTGGATATCCAGAACTTGATCAGAAATCTTAGTAACTGTTTATTTAAATATCCTTTTATGTTTTCCCTGTAACATGGGAAAAGCTGACAAGGCTTTAGATACCGAAAGGGATACCTGGGAAGCAATGTCTTGGAGAGAAAACACAGGGCATAGTATGTGGAGACTGAAAAAGATGGGGCGCTTGAGGAGAAAGCTGCGGCATATCTTCTACAGGAGACACCTGAACAACATTTGCCTGGGATAATGGTGGCTCATGGTCAAATATTTTATCTCTATAACTCAAACTTCTCTCAATGCATGAGGAAGAAAAAGGAACTGGAGGTCCCACCTGAGCATCAAAACATAACTGACAAGCAGTTACTTCGCCTGGGATACTGGATTGAGTGGCCATAATGTGTAATAAATAAGAAAAAAGAGTAAACATTTTTCTTTATTTGAAAATAAAAAATAAGTGTACTGTGCCTTTAAATGTCTTTAAAGGTCTTTATACAACTCAGTAACTTTACTGAGGTGCCCACTTTACCTGTAGCTCACAGAGTGACTTCCCACACAGAAGAGACAATCCGGACTTAAAATAACAGCAGCGTAGTGAAAATAAAAGTCAGAGAAGCCGACTACAACATCACAGCTGCGCAGCTCACTTCCGTGAAAGCGCGCCACAACATAACCGCATCAGCAAGGACGTTCCCCTTTTTTAAACACAGAGCGGTCCTAGTGGTTACAGAGCCTTAACTGCCGAAAAAAACGGCTAACAACAGTAAAAAGTTTTTAGCAAGTAAAATAATCACTGAGCCACCATGAATCCCACTCCTCACAGTCTCAATGCCCACACTGCCTTAATAAAAAAAACATACATGAAGGTTTAATAAAGTCCCCATAAATGTAATACAGTTCTTAGCTGTAATAAGTGCCAGTATTCTCAATGCAAGAAATTAAAATGGCACTAACCTGTAAGTGCTGTCCGGCAGCAGGACAGCTTGAGAGTGAGTAGCACCTCACATGGACCTGTGAAGAAAGAACGAAGACTGAGTAAACCTACTCAGGCTTTCTGGATAGGGCAGCAAAATCTTGAGAAAACGCAGTGAGGATTTTACCCCACAAGTTCTCAAGTGCTCAAAAGCCACCACTGCCCTACTGAAGAGGCTGATGAGGACTAAGGCTAGACCCCAGAAAAGATCAGAGTAAGCTTACTCAGCTTTAAAAATTACAAAATCTTGATTGAAGAAAAGTTTTCATCAGACACCTAAAATTCACCTCCTCCTTGCACTACAGGCAAAGAGAATGACTGGGGGATTGTGGGTAGGGGAGTGATATTTAACAGCTTTGCTGTGGTGCGCTTTGCCTCCTCCTGCTGGCCAGGAGTGATATTCCTAACAGTAATTGATGATGATCCGTGGACTAACCGTGTCATTAGAAAGAAAGAACATTTAACACAAGGTGAGGAATACTTTTCTTACCTGGTGGCTAGAGGTTACCTTTGGAATTGACTTTGAATTCCTAGAGTCACATTCCAATACTTAAAACATATTCCCAAATGTGAAGAACATTGGAATGTGAAATATTTACAGTAGATACACAGTTAAACACTTGATTAAATATGAATATTGCATAAAACATAAATTATGCTTACTAGATAATTAAATTTCCTTCTGTATAAGGAGAGTCCACGGCATCATTCCTTACTGAACCTGGCCACCAGGAGGAGGCAAAGACACCCCAGCCAAAGACTTAAATACCTCTCCCACTTCCCCCAGTCATTCTGCTGAGGGAACAAGGAACCGTAAGAGAAATATCAGGGTATAAATGGTGCCAGAAGAAAAATATAATTTAGAGGGCCGCCATTGGAGAACACGGGCGGGGTCATGGACTCTCCTTATACAGAAGGAAATGACATGATCTGGTAAGCATAATTTATGTTTTCCTTCTTAATATAAGGAGAGTCCACGTCATTAATCCTTACTGTTGGGAAACTTATACCCAAGCTCTAGAGGACACTGAATGATAATGGGAGGGTCAAAAAGAGAGGCGGACCCTAATCTGAGGGCACCACAGCCTGCAAAACCTTTCTCCCAAAAGCTGCTTTAGCCGAAGCAAAAACATCAAACTTGTAAAATTTAGAACAAGGACCAGGTAGCCGCCTTACAAATCTGATCCATAGAGGCTTCGTTTTTAAAGGCCCAAGAGGAAGCCACTGCTCTAGTAGAATGAGCCGTAATCCTCTGAGGAGGTTTATGTCCCGCTGTCTCATAAGAAAAGCGGATAACACTCCTTAACCAAAAAGATAAGGAAGTCGAAGAGACCTTCTGTCCCTTACGCTTCCTGGAATAGACAAAAAACAAGGATGAAGTTTGTCTTGAATGTAGAACTTCAAGGCACGAACCATGTCCAGATTATGAAGCGAACGTTCCTTTGCAGAAGAAGGAACCACAATCTCTTGATTGATGTTGCGGTCTGACACGACCTTAGGAAGAAAACCTAACTTAGTACGTAGGACAGCCTTATTAGAATGGAACACCAGATAAGGAGGCTCACATTGCAAGGCAGCAATCTCAGATACTCTGCGCGCAGAAGCAATAGCCGGTAGAAAAAGAACCTTCCAGGACAACAATTTAATATCAATCTCATGCATAGGTTCAAACGGAGCCCATTGCAAAACCTTAAGAACAAGATTTAGACTCCAAGGAGGAGCCTTAGATCTAAACACAGGTCTGATCCTAATCAGAGCCTTAACAAAGGACTGTACATTGGGAAGCTCAGAGAGCCTCTTGTGCAGTAAAACAGGTAGGGCCGAAATCTGTCCCCTCAGGGAACTAGCAGAAAGGACCTTCCCCAACCCATCCTGGAGAAATGATAGGATCTTTGGCAACCTTAACTTTGCCAGGAAAATCCATGCTCTTCACACCAATAAGTAGCTTCTCCACACCTTATCATAGATGCGACGAGTGGCTTACGAGCTTGAATGAGAGTATCAATCACTCTCTCAGAAAAACCTCTCTTGGCTAGGACTAAGCGTTCAATCTCCACGCAGTCAGCCTCAGAGAATCTAGATTTTGATGAACAAAGGGACCTTGTTCCAGCAGATCCCTGCGACAAGGTAACTTTCACAGAGGAAATGATGATATCCTCACCAGATTTACGAACCACATCTTTTGCGACCACGATGGAGCAATCAGTATCGCTGATGCCTGCTCCTGCTTGATGCGGGCCACTACACGAGAAAGAAGTGGTAACGTCAGGAAAAGGTAAAGTAGACTGAACCTCCAAGGCAATGCTAATGCATCTATTAGAGGATCCCTGGACCTCGACCCATATCTGGGTAGCTTGGTATTGAGACGAGACGCCATGAGATCTATCTCCGGCGTCCCCCACTTGTTGCATATCTCCGCAAACACTTCGGGAGGAGACCATTCCTCCGGATGAAATGATTGTCTGCAGAAATCAGCTTCCCAGTTGCCCATACCCTGAATGTTGATCGCTGACAGAGAACAGCTGTGGGCCTCTGCCCACTCCAGAATTCGAGATACCTTCCTGATTGCTAGGGAGAGTCTCTTCCCCCCCCTGATGGTTGCTGTAAGCCACAGAGGTTATATTGTCTGATTGGAATCTGATAAACCTGGACGAACCCAGAAGGGCCAAGCCTTTAGAGCATTGAAGATTGCTTGAAGTTCCAGAATGTTGATCGGGAGGGAACGTTCCTCCTGAGACCACAGGCCCTGTGCCTTCTTGGCACCCCAAACAGCTCCCCATCCTAATAGACTTGCATCCATAGTCACAATCTCCCAGGATGGTCTTATGAAGGATGTCCCTAGGGAACAATGATCTGGACAGAGCCACCAAGAGAGTGATTCTCTCGACCGTTTGTCTAGAGAGATCTGTTGTGACAGATTCGAATGATCGCCGTTCTACTGCCTCAGCATGCACAGTTGCAGCGGTCTGAGACGGAACCTGGCAAAGGGAATGATGTCCATGCTGGACACCATGAGATCAATTACCTCCATACACTAAGCCACAGAGGGCCTTAAGGAGGTCTGGAGGGCAAGACATGCCGAAGCAAGCTTGCAATGTCTTTGATCTGTTTCTCATGGATATGGAGTCTATTATAGTACCCAGGAATTCTACCCTGGTGCTTGAAATAAGAGAACTCTTTTCTAGGTTTATCTTCCATCCATGGGATCGAAGAAAAGAGAGAAGAGATTCCGAATGGTCCTCCGCCAGACGAAAATATGGTGCTTGTACCAGAATATTTTCCAAGTAGGGAGTTACTGCTATACCCTTGGTTCTGGCAATAGCTATAAGAGCCCCTAGAACCTTCGTAAATATTCTTGGAGCAGTAGCTAGACCAAACGGAAGTGCAATTAACTGTCAGTGTTGGTCCAGGAACACAAACCTTAGGAACTGGAAGTGATCCTTGTGGATTGGAAGGTGAAGGTAAGCATCGTTCAGATCTATAGTGGTCATGAACTGTCCTTCCTGAACTAAGGGACAGATAAACCTTATCGTCTCCATCTTGAACAAAGGGACATTTAGAAATGTCTTTAAGTACTTTAGGTCCAGAATCGGGCGAAAAACAAAATTTATGCTTACCTGATAAATTTATTTCTCTTGTAGTGTATCCAGTCCACGGATCATCCATTACTTGTGGGATATTCTCCTTCCCAACAGGAAGTTGCAAGAGGATCACCCACAGCAGAGCTGCTATATAGCTCCTCCCCTCACTGCCATATCCAGTCATTCGACCGAAACAAGCCGAGAAAGGAGAAACCATAGGGTGCAGTGGTGACTGTAGTTTAATTAAAATTTTGACCTGCCTTAAAAGGACAGGGCGGGCCGTGGACTGGATACACTACAAGAGAAATAAATTTATCAGGTAAGCATAAATTATGTTGTCTCTTGTTAAGTGTATCCAGTCCACGGATCATCCATTACTTGTGGGATACCAATACCAAAGCTAAAGTACACGGATGATGGGAGGGACAAGGCAGGAACTTAAACGGAAGGAACCACTGCCTGTAGAACCTTTCTCCCAAAAACAGCCTCCAAAGAAGCAAAAGTATCAAATTTGTAAAATTTTGAAAAGGTGTGAAGCGAAGACCAAGTCGCAGCCTTGCAAATCTGTTCAACAGAGGCCTCATTTTTAAAGGCCCAGGTGGAAGCCACAGCTCTAGTAGAATGAGCTGTAATCCTTTCAGGGGGCTGCTGTCCAGCAGTCTCATAGGCTAAGCGTATTATGCTCTGAAGCCAAAAGGAGAGAGAGGTTGCCAAAACTTTTTGACCTCTCCTCTGTTCAGAGTAAACGACAAACAGGGCAGATGTTTGACGAAAATCTTTAGTAGCCTGTAAGTAAAACTTCAAGGCACGGACTACGTCCAGATTATGCAAAAGACGTTCCTTCTTTGAAGAAGGATTAGGACACAATGATGGAACAACAATCTCTTGATTGATATTCCTGTTAGAAACCACCTTAGGTAAAAACCCAGGTTTGGTACGCAGAACTAACTTGTCTGAATGAAAAATCAGATAAGGAGAATCACATTGTAAGGCAGATAGCTCAGAGACTCTTCGAGCCGAGGAAATAGCCATCAAAAACAGAATTTTCCAAGATAAAAGTTTAATATCAATGGAATGAACGGGTTCAAACGGAACTCCTTGAAGAACCTTAAGAACCAAGTTTAAGCTCCACGGGGGAGCAACAGTTTTAAACACAGGCTTAATCCTAACCAAAGCCTGACAAAATGCCTGGACGTCTGGAACCTCTGCCAGACGCTTGTGCAAAAGAATAGACAGAGCAGAGATCTGTCCCTTTAAATAACTAGCTGATAAGCCTTTGTCCAAACCCTCTTGGAGAAAGGACAATATCCTAGGAATCCTAACCTTACTCCATGAGTAACTCTTGGATTCACACCAATAAAGATATTTACGCCATATCTTATGGTAGATTTTCCTGGTGACAGGCTTTCGTGCCTGTATTAAGGTATCAATGACTGACTCGGAGAAACCACGCCTTGATAGAATCAAGCGTTCAATCTCCATGCAGTCAGTCTCAGAGAAATTAGATTTGGATGATTGAAAGGATCTTGTATTAGAAGGTCCTGTCTCAGAGGCAGAGTCCATGGTGGAAGAGATGATATGTCCACTTGGTCTGCATACCAGGTCCTGTGTGGCCACGCAGGCGCTATCAGAATCACAGATGCTCTCTCCTGTTTGATTTTGGAAATCAGTCGAGGGAGCAGAGGAAACGGTGGAAACACATAAGCCAGGTTGAAGAACCAAGGAGCTGCTAGAGCATCTATCAGCGTCGCTTCCGGGTCCCTGGACCTGGATCCGTAATAAGGAAGCTTGGCGTTCTGTCGAAACGCCATGAGATCCAGTTCTGGTTTGCCCCAACGATGGACCAGTTGAGCAAACACCTCCGGATGGAGTTCCCACTCCCCCGATGAAAAGTCTGACGACTTAGAAAATCCGCCTCCCAGTTCTCTACGCCTGGGATGTGGATCGCTGACAGGTGGCAAGAGAGAGACTCTGACCAGCGAATTATCTTTGAGACTTCTAACATCGCTAGGGAACTCCTGGTTCCCCCTTGATGGTTGATGTAAGCCACAGTTGTGATGTTGTCCGACTGAAATCTGATGAACCTCAGGGTTGCTAACTGAGGCCAAGCTAGAAAAGCATTGAATATTGCTCTTAACTCCAGAATATTTATTGGGAGGAGTTTCTCCTCCTGAGTCCACGATCCCTGAGCCTTCAGGGAGTTCCAGACTGCACCCCAACCTAGAAGGCTGGCATCTGTTGTTACAATCGTCCAATCTGGCCTGCGAAAGGATATACCCTTGGACAGATGGACCTGAGATAGCCACCAGAGAAGAGAATCTCTGGTCTCTTGATCCAGATTTAGTAGAGGGGACAAATCTGAGTAATCCCCATTCCACTGACTTAGCATGCATAATTGCAGCGGTCTGAGATGCAGGCGCGCAAATGGCACTATGTCCATTGCCGCTACCATTAAGCCAATTACTTCCATGCACTGAGCCACTGACGGGCGTGGAATGGAATGAAGGACACGGCAAGCATTGAGAAGTTTTGATAACCTAAACTCCGTCAGGTAAATTTTCATCTCTACAGAATCTATAAGAGTCCCTAGGAAGGAGACTCTTGTGAGTGGGGATAGAGAACTCTTTTCCACGTTCACTTTCCACCCATGCAACCTCAGAAATGCCAGAACTATCTCTGTATGAGACTTGGCAATTTGAAAGCTTGACGCCTGTATCAGTATGTCGTCTAGATACGGAGCCACCGCTATGCCTCGCGGTCTTAGAACCGCCAGAAGTGAGCCCAGAACCTTTGTAAAAATTATCTGGGCTGTGGCCAACCCGAAGGGAAGAGCTACAAATTGGTAATGCCTGTCTAGAAAGGCAAACCTTAGGAACCGATGATGATCTTTGTGAATCGGTATGTGAAGGTAGGCATCTTTTAAGTCCACTGTGGTCATGTACTAACCCTCTTGGATCATGGGTAGGATGGTCCGAATAGTTTCCATTTTGAATGATGGAACTCTGAGGAATTTGTTTAAGATCTTTAGATCCAAAATTGGTCTGAAGGTTCCCTCTGACTTGGGAACCACAAACAGATTTGAATAAAACCCCTGTCCTTGTTCCGTCTGCGGAACTGGATGGATCACTCCCATTACTAGGAGGTCTTGCACACAGCTTAGGAATGCCTCTTTCTTTATCTGGTTTGCTGATAACCTTGAAAGATGAAATCTCCCTTGTGGAGGAGAAGCTTTGAAGTCCAGAAGATATCCCTGAGATATGATCTCCAACGCCCAGGGATCCTGAACATCTCATGCCCACGCCTGGGCGAAGAGAGAAAGTCTGCCCCCCACTAGATCCGTTTCCGGATAGGGGGCCGTTCCTTCATGCTGTCTTGGGGGCAGCAGCAGGCTTTCTGGCCTGCTTGCCCTTGTTCCAGGACTGGTTAGGTTTCCAGGCCTGTCTGGAATGAGCAACAGTTCCCTCTTATTTTGAAGCGGAGGAAGTTGATGCTGCTCCTGCCTTGAAATTTCGAAAGGCACGAAAATTAGACTGTTTGGCCTTTGATTTGGCCCTGCCCTGAGGAAGGGTATGACCCTTACCTCCAGTAATGTCAGCAATAATTTCCTTTAAGCCAGGCCTGAATAAGGTCTGCCCCTTGAAAGGAATGTTGAGTAATTTAGACTTTGAAGTCACGTCAGCTGACCAGGATTTAAGCCATAGCGCCCTACGCGCCTGGATGGCGAATACGGAATTCTTAGCCGTTAGTTTAGTCAAATGAACAATGGCATCAGAAACAAATGAGTTAGCTAGCTTAAGCGTTCTAAGCTTGTCAATAATTTCAGTCAATGGAGCTGTATGGATGGCCTCTTCCAGGGCCTCAAACCAGAATGCCGCCGCAGCAGTGACAGGCGCAATGCATGCAAGGGGCTGCAAAATAAAACCTTGTTGAATAAACATTTTCTTAAGGTAACCCTCCAATTTTTTATCCATTGGATCTGAAAAAGCACAACTGTCCTCAACCGGGATAGTGGTACGCTTTGCTAAAGTAGAAACTGCTCCCTCCACCTTAGGGACCGTCTGCCATAAGTCCCGTGTAGTGGCGTCTATTGGAAACATTTTTCTAAATATAGGAGGTGGGGAAAAGGGCACACCCGGTCTATCCCACTCCTTGCTAATAATTTCTGTAAGCCTTTTAGATATAGGAAAAACATCAGTACACACCGGCACCGCATAGTATTTATCCAGCCTACACAATTTCTCTGGTACTGCAACTGTGTTACAGTCATTCAGAGCAGCTAATACCTCCCCAAGCAATACACGGAGGTTCTCAAGCTTAAATTTAAAATTAGAAATCTCTGAATCAGGTTTCCCCGAGTCAGAGATGTCACCCACAGACTGAAGCTCTCCGTCCTCATGTTCTGCATACTGTGACGCAGTATCAGACATGGCTCTTACAGCATTTGCGCGCTCTGTATCTCTTCTAACCCCAGAGCTATCGCGCTTGCCTCTTAATTCAGGCAATCTGGATAATACCTCTGACAGGGTATTATTCATGATTGCAGCCATGTCCTGCAAGGTAATCGCTATGGGCGTCCCTGATGTAATTGGCGCCATACTAGCGTGCGTTCCCTAAGTGGGAGGCGAAGGGTCTGACACGTGGGGAGAGTTAGTCGGCATAACTTCCCCCTCGACAGAACCCTCTGGTGATAATTCTTTTATAGATAAAGACTGATCTTTACTGTTTAAGGTGAAATCAATACATTTAGTACACATTCTCCTATGGGGCTCCACCATGGCTTTCAAACATAATGAACAAGTAGTTTCCTCTGTGTCAGACATGTTTAAACAGACTAGCAATGAGACTAGCAAGCTTGGAAAACACTTTAAAACAAGTTTACAAGCAATATAAAAAACGTTACTGCGCCTTTAAGAAACACAAATTTTGTCAAAATTTGAAATAACAGTGAAAAAAGGCAGTTACACTAACAAAATTTTTACAGTGTATGTAACAAGTTAGCAGAGCATTGCACCCACTTGCAAATGGATGATTAACCCCTTAATACCAAAAACGGAATAATAAATGACAAAAACGTTTTTCAAACAGTCACAACAACTGCCACAGCTCTATTGTGGCTTTTTACCTCCCTCTTTGAAGCCTTTTGAGCCCTTCAGAGATGTCCTGGATCATGCAGGAAGAAGCTGGATGTCTGTGTCTGTAATTTTTGCTGCGCAAAAAAGCGCTAAAATAGGCCCCTCCCACTCATATTACAACAGTGGAAAGCCTCAGGAAACTGTTTCTAGGCAAAATTCAAGCCAGCCATGTGGAAAAAACTAGGCCCCAATAAGTTTTATCACCAAACATATATAAAAAACGATTAAACATGCCAGCAAACGTTTTATATTACACTTTTATAAGAGTATGTATCTCTAATAATAAGCCTGATACCAGTCGCTATCACTGCATTTAAGGCTTTACTTACATTACTCCAGTATCAGCAGCATTTTCTAGCAAATTCCATCCCTAGAAAAATATTAACTGCACATACCTTATTGCAGGAAAACCTGCACGCCATTCCCCCTCTGAAGTTACCTCACTCCTCAGAATATGTGAGAACAGCAATGGATCTTAGTTACTTCTGCTAAGATCATAGAAAACGCAGGCAGATTCTTCTTCTAAATACTGCCTGAGATAAACAGTACACTCCGGTACCATTTAAAAATAACAAACTTTTGATTGAAGAAATAAACTAAGTATAAAACACCACTCTCCTCTTACGACCTCCATCTTTGTTGAGAGTTGCAAGAGAATGACTGGATATGGCAGTGAGGGGAGGAGCTATATAGCAGCTCTGCTGTGGGTGATCCTCTTGCAACTTTCTGTTGGGAAGGAGAATATCCCACAAGTAATGGATGATCCGTGGACTGGATACACTTAACAAGAGAAAGTTCCCTCCTTCTTTGGGACCACGAAAAGGTTTGAATTGTATCCCAAACCTCTTTCTGCGATAGGTACCAGGACAATGACCCCTAAGGAGGACAGATCATGCACGCACCAAGGCTTCCCTCCTTTCTGGTCTGGAAGACAGGCTTGAGAGGAGAAATCTGCCCTTGGGTGGATGAGACGTGAAACCTATCTTGTATCCCTGAGCTATGACTTTCAGGACCCATGGATCCTGCACGTCCCTGAACCAAGCGTCTGAAAAGAGTGACAGTCTGCCCCCTACACAATCCAGCGCTGGATCGAGGGCCGCCCCTTCTTGCCGATTTAGTCTAGATGCTTCTTGATCTGCTTGGATTTATTCCAGGACTGAGCCGGCTTCCAAGTACTCTTCGTTTGCTCGGGCTTAGCAGAGGGCTACTGTCGTTGGGATTTATAAGAACGAAGGGAATGAAAATTAGACTTGTTCTTTTTTAGTAACCGTGGAGATAATGGAGTCCAGGTCTGGACTAAATAAAAAAATCTCTTTAAAGGCAAAGAAATCTGGACTTAGAAGTCATATCCGCAGACCAGGACTTTTAGCCAGAGCACCCGACGGGCCTGAACGGAAAAGTCAGAAACCTTAGCATTTGGGCGAATAATCTGCATGTCTGCATCACAGATACAAGAATTAGCAATTCTCAAGGCTTTAATTCTTTCCTGGATAACGTCGAGGGAACCCTCCACCTCGATCAATTCCAATAAGGAGTCGCACCAGTAGGTAGCTGCTCCAGCAACCGTGGCAACAGTAGCTGCCGGTTGAAACAAGTATACCGTATGTTGAAACATCTTTCTTAGAAGAGTTTCCATTTTCGTATCCATCGGCTCTCTGAACGACAAGCTATCCTCAACTGGGATAGCAGTACGTTTGGCAAGCGCCATCCACCTTAGGGACGGAACCCCACAACTCCAATTGAGAGTCCGGGACCGGAAATAATTTTTTAAAGGAATACGAAGGGGAAAAGGAAGATCCAATTCTGTCCCATTTGTTCTTAATGTTCCCCATCTTTACAGGTACAGGAAAAGTTAAAGGCACTACCTTGTCCTCGTAAACTCTGTCTAATTTAGGAATCAAAGGTTCATCAGGCAGCTTGGCCTCAGGAACTTCTAACGTAGACAGGACTTCCTTTAGAAGAAAACGTTTTTAACTGCACTGTAAAATCTGATGGTAAAAGGCCACCTCCAGATGGAGGATCAAGCGTGCTATGGGAAGCTGCGTGTGTAGAAGGAGATTACTGTTGGGTATGCACCTCACGGGACGGCGAGTCCTCAGAGGTGGATGGTTCAGTGGTACTAAAGGGGTTAACCTTCTTTGACCTAATAACACTGTCAAGGCATGTGGAACATAGTTGAGAGGGTAGGCATACCAAGGCCTCTTCACAATATAAACAGGTATTACTATTTGGAATAGAGGGAGTACCCTCTAGTATCTCAGAATCCTCCATAGCTAATGACAGCAGGACACAGAAATTAAAAGACTTATTTCTCAAAATGGCACCTTTATACTCCCAATAGCTGTGGCACTCACCACCTCCTAGACCCAGACAATACAGAGAAATAGCATCTTCTCTGACAGCCAGCTCGGTCAGGAAAGAGGAAATGAAAGTGAGACCACTCCCAGTCACATGGTGCGCAAGGCAGGACCGCCCCTGCTATGAGGAAAAGCGCACCAAGCTACAAGCTGTGCAGCACTCAAAGTGAAAGTAAAAACCTGTACGTTCCAGCCATATAACAAACAGTCTATGAGCCCAATAAAATCTCACACACAAAGCAGCATAAAATCAAAGCATCACAATTGATTAAACCCCACTGTTCAATAATCACCCTCAGGAGATATTAACCCATGATTCTATAAAGTTAAAAGCAGCCACTCTGTGACCCTGTCTTCTAACGATTTCAACATATGTAAAAAATGTAAACGATCTTACCAGAATCCATGCTGTGGAACAGAAACACAGCCTCTCAAGTGTGACAGTCTTGTAGCATTGCTTCTGACATGTACTTGAGTGAGAAAAACAAGCAGGCAGTGAAACTCGTCAACACTGATTGCTTAGGAGCTGTTAGCAGGCAGTCTGGATGGGTTCGCAGAAAGACTCTCCCTGCATCTCCAGACTCTAACTTTCGTCAAGGCTCTCACTGAGAGGCTTACAAGACTACTTAAAACTCCAGTCCCATATCGAAGGGCAGATACCACTCCTAAGGAACTACTCCGAAATCTTCTGACACTTCTCTGCCATCCTCCTTTGACGAAAGGCAAATAATGACTGGGGGATGGGGGAAGTGAGGGAGGTATTTAAGCCTTTGGCTGGGGTGTCTTTGCCTCATTTTGTCAGCTACTTTACTGCAAAGGGCTCAAATGTACACACACACACATATATATATATATATATATATATGTGTGTATGTTTATGTATACATATGTATTGATGTGTTTATATGTGTATATATGTCTGTAAATACCTTTATACACATATACATACATATGTACACACACACATATATATATATATATATATATATATATATATATATATATATATATATATATATATATATCTTATAATCTAGCTCTAAAATGGGTTGAGCTTGCAGGGATATCAGTTTTTCTTCTTTTATCAGTTTCTATACAAACACATACTTCTTTATATTATCTGTGTCTGTATACCAAAGCCCAATACTTAGGGCCTGATGATCATGGAGAGAAATCAGACAAAATCTTCAGAGACTTTTTTTGAGCATTTTATTTCAATCTTTGTGTCACTCTTTCACAATCAGAACTCTGTATAGCTAGATAAACAGTTCACAAGCTAAAATTAGCATTTTTTTTTTTGAGGGACCTCGCAGTGCTGACGAGACTGCTTAGAAAATCTTAGCAGAGCTGAGAACTTTAGATCACCAGGCCCTCTGAGAGAACAATTAACATATTATTGCTTATCTCTCCAACATTCAACTTGGAGTGCAATTTCTTCTTCTGACTGTTTACACTGACTGTTTAGCCTATACTAAAGTATAGACATTTTCAGTATATGTAGGGATACTAATAAAAAGGAAGAAAAAATTAGGATAAACTGATAATTTAAAAAGAAAATGATGTTGCAAAACCATCAAAGGAAATTCAAGTCTGGGGCCTGTAATCTATATCCATTCACATCTTTGGGGAACACCTAAAACTCTGTAAGCTTAGGGCAAGTCTTACAGAATGAGACAAGAAAATGTTTTTAGACATAAACTTAACCCTTTGAGTGCTAATGACGGCCGTTACAGAGTTTCCCACTCTGGTGCTAATGACGGCTCAGAGCCGTCACTAGCACTTTCCCACCTTGAGGGAGATCTGGGGGCTCCCACCCGCTCCTACTCCGGCGATCGTGCCTGTAGAGTGACAGGCATAGCCGGGGCTTCCCGTTTTGCGTGGTGACGTCATGCGCACTAACATGATGACGTCACCGCGCAACTTTATTTATACTTAACAATGTTAAGTATAGGAACAGGGGACATGCTGCTTAAAAGCCTGTATCTCAGGCTTCTAAGCAGCTACAGACCCCCAAGACCCACCATTGGAAAGAAAATCGCCTAACCAACAGTGTAAGTCTTCGGGGTCTAAAAAAAATAAACAAAAAGTTAAAAATAAAATGTTAAAAAAATAAATAAATTAAAAAAACATTAAAAAAATCTTAGACCCAGGTGGGGAAGTGCTTAGCCCTCAAAGAGTTAAGGAGGCAATGATAAATAAAGAAATATGTAGGTCTTAGTCATCATGATAGGGTAGGTAGAAAAATATTCAAAGACAAGGGAAGAGATATGGGAGTATGCAGTACTAGTGAGGACTTTGCATGTTGGGGTCAAGACTTGGAGTTTGATTCTGAAGGCTAGGGGAAACCAGTGGACAGAATGACAGAGAGGTGCTGCAAATGAGAAGTGATGTGTAAGGATGATGAGTCTGGTAGAGCCATTCATTATAGAGTGCATAAGCAATAGATTATAGCTTGTGAGACCAGAAAGAATGAAGTTGCAATGGCGAAGGTGGGATATGAAGAGTGAGGAGATCAGAACCGGAATTGTGTTTTGTGTGAGGAAGTGTGAAAATGTGTGGTAGTTTTAAGGTAGAGACAGAAGGAATTATCCAATTACTGAATGTGAGAAGCAAATTCAATCACGTGTGACCCCAAGGCAGAGGGCACGAGGGACTGATCGGTGACAGTGTTGTCAACAGTAATCAAGATTTGTGGGTTGGATATAATGATTAAAATAGGAAAGAGCCCAGTTTTGGAAAAGTAGATCTCTAACTAATACAAAGAAGTCCAAGCTGTGACACCATAGAAACATTTTAGCATAGTAATGGAAACTGAAGGCTATATTTATTAAAGAGTACATGCACACTCAATATTTATAAGCAGGTTTGCTTCCTTTTTAGGTTGTCAATAAATTAACTCACTTTGCATGTCCCACCCTCAACCCCCATGCATGCAACCTATATCTTATACAGGAAAAAGCTACTCAGGAGGCTGCTGGATGAAACTTTGCATTGCAAAGATCCCCGATACACAGCTTATTCCTATATCAAAAGGGGTTTGAGAGCCCTGGATGGCGAGGTTGTTATTTCATTGTTATTTAAAAACTTAAAGGGACACTCAAGTCAAAAATAAACTTTCTAATTCACTTGTAATAACAAAATATGCACACTTTCTGAGGAACCAGCTCTTGCTGAGCATGTGCAGTAGTTCAGAGTATATACGCATGTGCATTTTGTGATTTGCTGATGGCTGTCACATCATACATAGGGAAGGAAAATGGAAGTAACTTTGAAAATAGTCAGAAAAATGTACTTAATTGACTGTTATTGCATTGTCTTTTTATTAGGCATTTGTTGATTATACAATTCTACGTATTTAATAGTCCTTTAAAACCACCAAAATTAGCCTATTATTATTTATAAAGCCAACATTTTATGCAGCATTTTAAAGGGGTACTTTACATATATGGGAATAAGGTAGTACTTAAACTGTTGCAAAGGGAATCAAGATATTTATCACAGTGAGATGAAGATTCACTTCCATCCAAAGGTTGAAAGCTTATTAAAAGATATTGAGGCAATGTATATTAACAAATGTGTTATTCAAACGAAGATGTAGTATTAAAGGGATATTAAACCCACATTTTTCCTTTCATGATTAAGATAGAGCATGCAATTTTAAGAAACTTTCTAATTTACTCCTATTATCAATTTTTCTTTGTTCTCTTGGAATCTTTACTTGAAAAAGCAGGAATGTAAGCTTAGGAGCCGGCCCGTTATTTGTTCAGCACCTGGGTAAGCGCTTGCTGATCGGTGATGCTTCATTCTTTTGGTATCCTTTATTGAAGCAATGCACTACCAGAAGCTAGCTGAAACCATTGTGTGAGCCAATGACAATAGGGATATATGTGCAGCAACCAATCAGCAGCTAGCTCCCAGTATTGCATTGCTGGTCCTCAGCCTACCTAGGTATGCTTTCAACAAAGGATACCAAGAGAACAAAGCAAATTAGATAATACAAGTAAAATGTAAAGTTGTTTAAAATTGCATGCTTTGTCTAAATCATGAAAGTTTCATTTTGGCTTTACTTTCCCTTTAATCTTAGTGAAAAACAATAACATGTAAATCAATTTCTTATTGTGCCTGATTTTCCTATAAAATTCTACTCCCGTTAAAAAAGGCTGCAGTATACCTGACCTAGCTGCTACAAACTTTTTGCATAGATCAGTGTAAGAGATCATTTACACCTGACCTATGACTGGCTAAAGTAAAGCAGACAAGATAAACATACTAAAGAGAGTTCAGCAAGAAGTGTTCTCAAATAACAAAAATAAATGTGAGTGCTAAATGATTTGAATATTATTTTGTATGCAGCCCATCGGCAATGCAGTCAAATCTGCTAAATGATATGCATATAGGAGCATATGTTAACGTGATCCATTTCCTTTCCTTTTTGTGCTGGTTTCATTTCATTAAAAATAAATAAGCCTCACCTCCGATTTCTCTAATTTGTTCTGGGCTTCGACCTGAGCGACAACTTCATTCATGTTGGTCTCTAAGACCATACCTCCCATTACCATTTCATGCAAAATATAGTGCACCTGAAAATGAAAATAGGACACAGTTAACAGTGAAAAGCAGCTCTGCCCAGAGGTGTATGTCGCAGTGTTACTGGTAGCATACAGATTATTTATTTAAAGGGACACAGAAGTGCAGCTTGTTCTTGTTGCATTTTTATCTGTTATTACTATTTCACTGTTGCTTGCATATAATTATGTGCAGATAAATTACCACATAGTTAAAGTCAGTTCTGCTCCAGAGCTAAACACAGCTTTACATACGCCACCCATAATGGGCTAGTTGGCTTGTGTTCCACACAAGATTAGTACGGCATTGCTGCTCTGGAGCTGACAATCTGTTTAACTCCTTTACATAGAATAATTCCTTATTGCACTATTGCTTGCTTAAAACTTGTGTATTAGAGCATTATCTTGCCCTATTAGGCTCCTTTAACTATAGCACACATCCGAGCATGTGAAATAGTGAGATATACTTCTGCTTGCCAAATCACTCAGTATCACTACATGCAAATATTATTAACCTTGCAAACCTTATCAGGATGAAACAAGGAAATAAAATAACTGTTTTCTTTCCAGATTCATTTCTCACATTTATTTATTCTGAAAACACTCAGCAAATCAATTATTTATTTGTTTAACTGCAATCCTGCACACCAAATATCACATAGTTAAAGTGACAGGCTACACCAGAATTGTTATTGTTTAACAAGATAGTTAACACCTTTACTACCCATTCCTTAGCTTTGCACAGCCAACAATGTTATATTAATATACTTTATAACCTCTAAACTTCTGCCTGTTTCTAAGCCATTGCAGACAGGCTCTTATCTCATGCTTTTTTAACAGCTTTTCGCAAGACAAGGCTAATCCATGTGGGCCATATAAATAACATTGTGCTCTCTCCCGTGGAGTTGTGTATGACACAGCACTAATTGGCTAAAATGCAAGTCAATAGATAATAAACAGCTATGTGATCAGGGGGCTGTCAAAAGAGGCTTAGGGGCCGATTTATCAAGGCCGGAATGCATCCATATGCATCTGTTTCTGCGGGAGCCTCCAGGCTCCCCGGAAACAGGAGTTAAGAAGCAGCGGTCTTAAGACCACTATTCCTTAACTCATCCGCCACCCCTGATACAGCAATCAGCCCGATCGGATACAATCGGGTTGATTGACACGTCCTGCTAGCTGCCGATTGGCCGCAAATGTGCAGGGGGCGGCATTGCACAAGCATCTTGCAAGAAATGCTTGTGCAATGAAAAATGCCGACAGCATATGCTGTCAGTATTTATCGATGTCCACTGGCACTTTGATAATTCGGCCCCTGAAACACAAGGTAATCACAGAGGTAAAAGTATATTAATATAACAGTGTTGGTTATGCAAAACTGGTGAATGGGTAATAAAGGGATTATCTTTCTTTTTAAACAATAAAAATGTTGGAGTAGACTGTCCCTTTAAAGGGATAGTAAAGTCCAAATTAAACTTTCATGATTCATATAGGGCATGTCATTTTAAACAACTTTCTAATTTACTTTCTCCAACATTGGTGTGTCCGGTCCACGGCGTCATCCTTACTTGTGGGATATTCTCTTCCCCAACAGGAAATGGCAAAGAGTCCCAGCAAAGCTGGTCACATGATCCCTCCTAGGCTCCGCCCACCCCAGTCATTCTCTTTGCCGTTGCACAGGCAACATCTCCACGGAGATGGTTAAGAGTTTTTTGGTGTTTAAATGTAGTTTTATTCTTCTATCAAGTGTTTGTTATTTTAAAATAGTGCTGGTATGTACTATTTACTCTGAAACAGAAAAGGATGAAGATTTCTGTTTGTAAGAGGAAGATGATTTTAGCAGACAGTAACTAAAATCGATTGCTGTTTCCACACAGGACTGTTGAGATGAAGTAACTTCAGTTGGGGGAAACAGTTAGCAGTCTTTTCTGCTTAAGGTATGACTAGCCATATTTCTAACAAGACCATGTAATGCTGGAAGGCTGTCATTTCCCCTCATGGGGACCGGTAAGCCATTTTCTTAGTTAAACATAAAAGAATAAAGGGCTTCAAAAAGGGCTTAAAAACTGGTAGTCATTTTTCTGGGCTAAAACAATTGCTTTACTAGGCATATTATGCAGATTCTAACTAATTATTGGTATTATAATCTTGGGGAACGTTTAGAAAAACGGCAGGCACTGTGTTGGACACCTTTTTCAGATGGGGGCCTTTCTAGTTATAGACAGAGCCTCATTCTGGGACTGTATAGGGGTTAAATGTAAAAACGGCTCTGGTTCCGTTAATTTAAGGGTTAAAGCTCTGAAATTTGGTGTGCAATACTTTTAATGCTTTAAGACACTGTGGTGAAATTTTGGTGAATTTTGAACAATTCCTTCATACTAGAGCTGCAACAACTAATCGGCATAATCGATAATAATCGATTATGAAAATAGTTGTCAACGAATCTCATAATCGATTAATCGATTAGTTGGTTTGCAATTAGTTGGTCTGTGCACAACACCAGCTGCTTCACTCCAATGAACTCCTGCATATGGTATTGTGTTTTATGGTTATGTCCTTAGCCTAAAGGACGTCTACTTTTCACCTTTTCAGGACAGTATACGTTTACAACTACCCCTGGCTTATGTGAAACCCAGATATAATAGTCATCATTTGGATTGTTTATATTAAATCTGGTGATTTGGAAGTATGCTTTTCATGATATAGTGGCAAGCTTGTTGTTTACACCTTGCCCCTAGATTGATGGGTGTTATTTAAATTTATGTGCACTATTATCTGTTTGCACAATTATTAGCGTATTGCTTGCTATTGCTGATTATATGTACTGTATACAAAAATGTGTAAGGCTTTGTCCTGTTATTGATATACAGTCCTTAGCGCTTTTGATCTTGTTTTTTTTATATTTTTAATAAATTGTGATAATATGTACCAGATACAACCTTTATAAGTATATATGCGTTATTATTTAGGGCGGACTAGATATTTCCCCTAACCTTATAGCTGGTTATTTACCATTGCATATAGATATTCAAGATATTTTTATGTTAGAATGAAGTCAAGGGTTACTTTATTGAGAGGCCCCTTGCCAAGCTAGAAAACACTTAGCATTAGTGAAGAGCTAACAAAGATAAATATCCCACTTTGGTGAAATTGGCAAAACCCTACTTATACACCTCAACAGCCTTTTCTCTGCTGCAGGAAATATAGCTGCAAACAGAGAACCAGCCTTAGCCAGAAGCATGTGGACAAGTTGAGATTTTTGCATTTCAATGCAAAGTTTCGGAAAGAGTGAATAACAGAATGTTATTAACAGTGATAGTCTAACTCTTTCTAGTTCTACCACTTTTCAAACAGTTTGTGGTTTTGTTTTGTTTAATTATAAAACTGTGCTCTGCTGCTTAAAAATTGAAGAAACAGTTGTGTTAATGTAAAGTTTTCGTCTGAAGTTTATATTTGTAACACTCATTATGTGGATTTTATTTAAAACATAGAAAACTATTATTGATTCTCTTTTTATCCGATTAGTCGATTAATCGAAAAAATAATCGGCCGATTAATCGATTATGAAAATAATCGTTAGTTGCAGCCCTACTTCATACTTTTTCACATATTCAGTAATAAAGTGTTTTCAGTTTGAAATTTAAAGTGACAGTAACGGTTTTATTTTAAAACGTTTTTTTGGGCTTTGTTGACAAGTTTAAGCCTGTTTAACATGTCTGTACCATCAGATAAGCTATGTTCTATATGTATGAAAGCCAATGTGTCTCCCCATTTAAATTTATGTGATAATTGTGCCATAGTGTCCAAACAAAGTAAGGACAGTAATGCAACAGATAATGATATTGCCCAAGATGATTCCTCAAATGAGGGGAGTAAACATGATACTACATCATCCCCTACTGTGTCTACACCAGTTATGCCCGCACAGGAGGCCCCTAGTACATCTAGTGCGCCAATACTTATTACCATGCAACAATTAACGGCTGTAATGGATAACTCCATAGCAAATCTTTTATCCAAAATGCCTACTTATCAGAGAAAGCGCGATTGCTCTGTTTTAAACACTGAAGAGCAAGAGGACGCTGATGATAACTGTTCTGACATACCCTCACACCAATCTCAAGGGGCCATGAGGGAGGTTTTGTCTGATGGAGAAATTTCAGATTCAGGAAAAATTTCTCATCAAGCTGAACCTGATGTTGTGACATTTAAATTTAAATTAGAACATCTCCGCGCACTGCTTAAGGAGGTGTTATCTACTCTGGATGATTGTGACAATTTGGTCATTCCAGAGAAATTATGTAAGATGGACAAGTTCCTAGAGGTTCCGGTGCCCCCCGACGCTTTTCCTATACCCAAGCGGGTGGCGGACATAGTAAATAAAGAGTGGGAAAGGCCCGGCATACCTTTTGTTCCCCCCCCTATATTTAAGAAATTATTTCCTATAGTCGACCCCAGAAAGGACTTATGGCAGACAGTCCCCAAGGTCGAGGGGGCGGTTTCTACTCTAAACAAACGCACTACTATTCCTATCGAAGATAGTTGTGCTTTCAAAGATCCTATGGATAAGAAATTAGAGGGTTTGCTTAAAAAGATTTTTGTACAGCAAGGTTACCTTCTACAACCAATTTCATGCATTGTTCCTGTCACTACGGCAGCGTGTTTCTGGTTCGAGGAACTAGAAAAATCGCTCAGTAAAGAATCTTCGTATGAGGAGGTTATGGACAGAGTTCAAGCACTTAAATTGGCTAACTCTTTTGTTTTAGATGCCGCTTTGCAATTAACTAGATTAGCGGCGAAAAATTCAGGGTTTGCTGTCGTGGCGCGCAGAGTGCTTTGGCTAAAGTCTTGGTCAGCGGATGTGTCTTCCAAGACAAAATTGCTTAACATTCCTTTCAAAGGTAAAACATTATTTGGACCTGATTTGAAAGAGATTATTTCAGACATCACTGGGGGAAAGGGCCACGCACTCCCACAGGATAGGTCTTTTAAGGCTAATAATAAGCCTAATTTTCGTCCCTTTCGCAGAAACGGACCAGTCTCTAATTCTGTATCCTCTAAGCAAGAGGGTAATACTTCACAACCCAAACCAGCCTGGAAACCAATGCAAGGCTGGAACAAGGGTAAGCAGGCCAAGAAGCCTACCACTGCTACCAAAACAGCATGAAGGGATAGCCCCCGATCCGGGACCGGATCTAGTGGGGGGCAGACTTCCTCTCTTTGCTCAGGCTTGGGCAAGAGATGTTCAGGATCCTTGGGCACTAGAAATAGTTTCTCAAGGTTATCTCCTGGAATTCAAGGAACTACCCCCAAGGGGAAGGTTCCACAGGTCTCAATTATCTTCAAACCAAATAAAGAGACAGGCATTCTTACATTGTGTAGAAGACCTGTTAAAGATGGGAGTGATACATCCAGTTCCAATAAGAGAACAAGGAATGGGATTTTATTCCAATCTGTTCATAGTTCCCAAAAAAGAGGGAACATTCAGACCAATTTTGGATCTAAAGATCCTAAACAAATTTCTCAGGGTACTATCGTTCAAAATGGAAACTATTCGAACGATCCTACCTACTATCCAGGAAAATCAATTTATGACTACCGTGGATTTAAAGGATGCGTACCTACATATTCCTATCCACAAGGAACATCATCAGTTCCTAAGGTTCGCTTTTCTGGACAAGCATTACCAGTTTGTGGCACTTCCATTTGGATTAGCCACTGCTCCAAGGATTTTCACAAAGGTACTAGGGTCCCTTCTAGCGGTTCTAAGACCAAGGGGCATTGCAGTAGTACCTTACTTGGACGACATCCTGATTCAAGCGTAGTCCCTGTCAAAAGCAAAGGCTCATACGGACATCGTCCTAGCCTTTCTCAGATCTCACGGATGGAAGGTGAACAAAGAAAAAAGTTCTCTGTCCCCGTCAACAAGAGTTCCCTTCTTGGGAACAATAATAGATTCCTTAGAAATTAGGATTTTTCTGACAGAGGTCAGAAAATCAAAACTTCTAAGCTCTTGTCAAGTACTTCATTCTGTTCCTCGTCCTTCCATAGCGCAGTGCATGGAAGTAATAGGATTGATGGTTGCAACAATGGACATAGTTCCTTTTGCACAAATTCATCTAAGACCATTACAACTGTGCATGCTCAGACAGTGGAATGGGGATTATACAGACTTGTCTCCGACGATTCAAGTAGATCAAAAGACCAGAGATTCACTCCGTTGGTGGCTGACCCTGGACAATCTGTCACAGGGAATGAGCTTCCGCAGACCAGAGTGGGTCATTGTCACGACCGACGCCAGCCTAGTGGGCTGGGGCGTGGTCTGGGAATCCCTGAAAGCTCAGGGTCTATGGTCTCGGGAAGAGTCTCTTCTCCCGATAAACATTCTGGAACTGAGAGCAATATTCAATGCTCTCAGAGCTTGGCCTCAACTAGCAAAGGCCAAATTCATAAGGTTTCAGTCAGACAACATGACGACCGTTGCATATATCAATCATCAGGGGGGAACAAGGACTTCCCTGGCGATGAAAGAAGTGACCAAGATAATTCAATGGGCGGAGGATCACTCCTGCCACTTGTCTGCGATCCACATCCCAGGAGTGGAAAATTGGGAAGCGGATTTTCTGAGTCGTCAGACATTCCATCCGGGGGAGTGGGAACTCCATCCGGAAATCTTTGCCCAAATAACTCAATTATGGGGCATTCCAGACATGGATCTGATGGCGTCTCGTCAGAACTTCAAGGTTCCTTGCTACGGGTCCAGATCCAGGGATCCCAAGGCGACCCTAGTAGATGCACTAGTAGCACCTTGGACCTTCAACCTAGCTTATGTATTCCCACCGTTTCCTCTCATCCCCAGGCTGGTAGCCAGGATCAATCAGGAGAGGGCCTCGGTGATCCTGATAGCTCCTGCGTGGCCACGCAGGACTTGGTATGCAGACCTGGTGAATATGTCATCGGCTCCACCATGGAAGCTACCTTTGAGACAGGACCTTCTTGTTCAGGGTCCATTCGAACATCCGAATCTGGTTTCCCTCCAACTGACGGCTTGGAGATTGAACGCTTGATTTTATCAAAGCGTGGGTTTTCAGATTCTGTAATAGATACTCTGATTCAGGCTAGAAAGCCTGTAACTAGAAAAATTTACCATAAAATATGGAAAAAATATATCTGTTGGTGTGAATCTAAAGGATTCCCATGGAACAAGATAACAATTCCTAAGATTCTATCCTTTCTACAAGAAGGTTTGGAGAAAGGATTATCTGCAAGTTCTCTGAAGGGACAGATCTCTGCTTTATCTGTTTTACTTCACAAAAGACTGGCAGCTGTGCCAGATGTTCAAGCATTTGTTCAGGCTCTGGTTAGGATCAAGCCTGTTTACAGACCTTTGACTCCTCCCTGGAGTCTAAATCTAGTTCTTTCAGTTCTTCAAGGGGTTCCGTTTGAACCCTTACATTCCGTAGATATTAAGTTATTATCTTGGAAAGTTTTGTTTTTGGTTGCAATTTCTTCTGCTAGAAGAGTTTCAGAGTTATCTGCTCTGCAGTGTTCTCCGCCCTATCTGGTGTTCCATGCAGATAAGGTGGTTTTGCGTACTAAGCCTGGTTTTCTTCCGAAAGTTGTTTCCAACAAAAATATTAACCAGGAGATAGTTGTAACTTCTTTGTGTCTGAATCCAGTTTCAAAGAAGGAACGTTTGTTACACAATTTGGACTTAGTCCGTGCTCTAAAATTCTATTTAGAGGCTACTAAAGATTTCAGACAAACATCTTCCTTGTTTGTTGTTTATTCTGGTAAAAGGAGAGGTCAAAAAGCGACTTCTACCTCTCTTTCCTTTTGGCTTAAAAGCATTATCCGATTGGCTTATGAGACTGCCGGACGGCAGCCTCCTGAAAGAATCACAGCTCACTCCACTAGGGCTGTGGCTTCCACATGGGCCTTCAAGAACGAGGCTTCTGTTGACCAGATATGTAAGGCAGCGACTTGGTCTTCACTGCACACTTTTGCCAAATTTTACAAATTTGATACTTTTGCTTCTTCGGAGGCTATTTTTGGGAGAAAGGTTTTGCAAGCCGTGGTGCCTTCCATTTAGGTGACCTGATTTGCTCCCTCCCTTCATCCGTGTCCTAAAGCTTTGGTATTGGTTCCTACAAGTAAGGATGATGCCGTGGACCGGACACACCAATGTTGGAGAAAACAGAATTTATGCTTACCTGATAAATTACTTTCTCCAACGGTGTGTCCGGTCCACGGCCCGCCCTGGTTTTTTAATCAGGTCTGATGAATTATTTTCTCTAACTACAGTCACCACGGTATCATATGGTTTCTCCTATATATATTTCCTCCTGTCCGTCGGTCGAATGACTGGGGTGGGCGGAGCCTAGGAGGGATCATGTGACCAGCTTTGCTGGGACTCTTTGCCATTTCCTGTTGGGGAAGAGAATATCCCACAAGTAAGGATGACGCCGTGGACCGGACACACCGTTGGAGAAAGTAATTTATCAGGTAAGCATAAATTCTGTTTTCATCATCAAATTTGCTTTGTTCTCTTGTTATTCTTAGTTGAAGCTAAACCAAGGTAGGCGTGTATGCTAATTTCTAAGCCCTTAAAGGCCGCTTCTCATCTGAATGCATTTGACAGTTGTTCACAGCTAGAGGGCATTAGTTCACGTTTCATATAAATAACACTGTGCTCATGCACGTGAAGTTATTTAAGAGTCAGCACTAATTGCCTGAAATACAAGTCTGTCAAAAGATCTGAGATAAGGAGGCAGCAGAAGCTTAGATACAAGGTAATTACAGAGGTAAAAAGTATATTTCTATAACAGTGTTGGTTATGCAAAACTGGGTAATGGGTAATAAAGGGATTATCTATCTTTTTAAACAATAACATTTTTGGTGTTTACTATCCCTTTAAGTATTTAACCTTTAAGCTTCAT
The DNA here is from genome assembly GCF_027579735.1 of Bombina bombina. Classification (NCBI taxonomy): domain Eukaryota; kingdom Metazoa; phylum Chordata; class Amphibia; order Anura; family Bombinatoridae; genus Bombina; species Bombina bombina. The sequence continues at coordinate 648,938,615 of NC_069504.1, forward strand.
CCAGGATGTTCTGCTTCTCTGCTCATTTACTGCTGAATCTTTTTTTATTCTGTGCTCTACCAGCAGCCTTCGCTTACCTACAGAACATGTAATATATGAGTCTTGCTTGCAGATATTTAGATTTACCTATAGGGACATTGGTAAAAAAAATTACATAATTCTGTCCACATCACATGCTTGCTGTCTAATCACAGCACACAAGATTGTGCCCTTCAAACCTGTCCTCAGAACTTCCCAACAGGCCAGGTTTTCAGGATTACCTTGGATGAGAGCAGGTAAAATAACCATGGTTACTAATCAGCTGATTATTTCACCTGTGCTCTAGTTCAGATATCCACAAAATGTGGCCTGTTAGGGAGGCCGGAGGACAGGTTTGAAAACCAGTGACTTGATGTAATGTGCTCTTGTGCTAGGTAAAGCTGTCGGCTAGTTTACCCAGTGCAGGAGCACATTACATTAAGATGAACATCGAGATTGGACACACTGATTAGACAGCAAGCTCATGACAAAATTAAAAACAAACATACTGCAGTGCTGTAGATTATGTCTATAAATAAATAAGGAGACTATTGGGGGCATAAATGGTTACATAGTTACCATAGTTATGTAAAATGGTTACATAGTTATGTAAAATTGTTACCAATGTTTGCTTACAAAAAAATTCTTTTTAAACATGACCAGCACTGTTAACATGAACATTATGCAGGTCTCAGAACATAGGAAGCATCAGATTGAGTCACACTCGAGCAACAGTTACGCACATCCACAAAGCAGCCTCTGAGTAAGACACAAAAGCACTAGCTTGCATATAAATGGTAATAATGATATGATGGAAGTAAACACTGATCTTTTTTTATGCATGAATATTTGAAATTTACAGTACCAACTTAAAGATATTTAGGGCCCCTTTAAATAATAATTCAAACTCATGTTATGACTTACCATACTGAACTAAATTTGTTGTTGGTAACAAGATCTTACTGTAAAAAGCCTGACATGATTCAAATGACTTTTCTCCCTGGTGCTTCTTTCTCAGTCATGACTCTTTTTTTTAAGAATATCTCTCACCACTAGCAAATATCAGGATCCTTTCTAAGCATGCACTTATCACCCATCCCAAGGGAGCCCTCTCTTGATTCATTCTCACCGCTAACTATTGCCCAGTCCATTTACTACCTTTTGTCTTCAGCTCATTAGAAAAGTTAGCTGAACCACAATATCCTAACACACTTTCTCTAATCAAGTTTTTTTTTACCTGACTCTTACTTATCCTCTACAGATAAGGCACTCACTAAACTAACTTATAATCTAGGTAATGCTAAACCAAAGGTCAACTACTTCTTTATCATTATTCTTGGAATTTCATAGACATCTCTGCAGAGTTTGACAGAATAGGTAATCAACTCCTCTAACAAATTCTTCATTTATTATTTGGTATCTGCCTGTGCCAGATTCACTTAACTCAACAATCAACATTAACCCATAGCTCGTACGTCTATATACTGACTCCCTTATTAAAATTCAAAATTAAATTAAAAATATAAACGTAAGTAACTATTCACCATACTAAGAACAACATAGCAACAGTGATGTCTTGCTGTAAAAAGCTATAAGAATACTCTGAGATAAAGGCGGCCTGCAGGGGCTTAGAAACTGGCAGAAATTTAGCAGTGTAAAGATTATAAAATATATTACTATAACAATGTTGGTTGTGCAAAGCTGGGGAATTGGTAGTAAAGGTTCTATCTATCTTTTTTTAAACAATAACAATTTTGGAGTAGATTGTCCTCTTGACCATCACATTTAAGATTATCAAAAGTTGAATAGCTCCAACACTTCACCAGGTCCTAAGTAAAAGTGACAGCTATTACTTTTTATGGGAGATGTCAGAACATAACAGAGATTGTATCCCATGACTTGATCTATGTTGTGCAGTCTAAAATGCTCCTGCTGACCATTTTTGACAGTGATGCCTACAAGCAGCTGTACATGTGTTTATCAGTGGTCATAAACTGCCCTTCCTTAAAGGGCCATAATACCCAAATGTTGAAACACTTGAAAGTGATGCAGTATAGCTGTAAAAAGCTGACTAGAAAATATCACCTGAACAATATAAAAAAGAAAGCTATTTTACCTCAAAAGTTTCTCAGTAGCCACATCCCATTGTAAAGGACTTCTAAGCAGCAAATCAGTTTGTCTGTCCCGGGACAGCCGAAGGGCTGAGCCTCGTGCACTCTCATGTTATTTCCCTATTCAGTGTAAGGAAGTTTACAATGAAATCTCATAAGAGTTAAGTGAAATCTCATGAGATCACAGTAAACGAGTTCATGACCCCAGCACTGTTGATTGGCTGCTGTTCATTTTTTCATTTATTAATTTTTTTACCTGCAGCTGGGCAGCATCTGAATTATAACTTTTTACACAGAACTTACTCTGCTGAGCTGAGGAGATTGTGAGGTAAAATATCTTCCTTTTTTACATAGAGAAGCTCAGGTGATATTTTCCTGTCAGCTTTTTACAGTTACACTGCATTAGTTTCAAGTGATTTAGCATATGAGTATTATGTCCCTTTAATGACCTATAGCCATCATTCTCAATTAGTATCTCCCTCTCCCCCCTCTAAGACATCTCACATGCTACATTTACTTTATGGAATGTGCTGCATAGATAGTTAGAACAGCCTGCGTGGTGCCATCATCTGGAGACGCAACAAATCTGCTACATGACAGTCTGGAAATTGTTTCTTCAGTGAAAATATGCTTCTGTGACGTTAGGGGCATCTCACCTGTAGGATGTTAGGAGCGTCCAAGATAATCACTATTGAACCGAGGTCTGAGATTTGTCCATATGCACGATAAAAAGCTGCACCATATCTCACTCATTGAAGGAAGAGAAGACACAGTCAACTAGGTCTGAGATTTGTCCATATTCACTATAATAAACTGCACCATATCTCACTCATTAAAGGAAGAGAAGACACAGTCAACTAGGTCTGAGATTTGTCTATATTCACTATAATAAGCTGCACCATATCTCACTCATTAAAGGAAGAGAAGACACAGTCAACTAGGTCTGAGATATGTCCATATGCATGATAATAAGCTGCACCATATCTCACTCATTAAAGGAAGAGAAGACACAGTCAACTAGGTCTGAGATTTGTCCATATTCACGATAATAAACTGCACCATATCTCACTCATTAAAGGAAGAGAAGACACAGTCAACTAGGTCTGAGATATGTCCATATGCACGATAATAAACTGCACCATATCTCACTCATTAAAGGAAGAGAAGACACAGTCAACTAGGTCTGAGATATGTCCATATGCACGATAATAAGCTGCACCATATCTCACTCATTAAAGGAAGAGAAGACACAGTCAACTAGGTCTGAGATTTGTCCATATTCACGATAATAAACTGCACCATATCTCACTCATTAAAGGAAGAGAAGACACAGTCAACTAGGTCTGAGATATGTCCATATGCACGATAATAAGCTGCACCATATCTCACTCATTAAAGGAAGAAAAGACATGGTCAACTAGGTCTGAGATTTGTCCATATTCACGATAATAAGCTGCACCATATCTCACTCATTAAAGGAAGAGAAGACACAGTCAACTAGGTCTGAGATTTGTCCATATTCACGATAATAAACTGCACCATATCTCACTCATTAAAGGAAGAGAAGACACAGTCAACTAGGTCTGAGATTTGTCCATATTCACGATAATAAACTGCACCATATCTCACTCATTAAAGGAAGAGAAGACACAGTCAACTAGGTCTGAGATATGTCCATATGCACGATAATAAGCTGCACCATATCTCACTCATTAAAGGAAGAAAAGACATGGTCAACTAGGTCTGAGATTTGTCCATATTCACGATAATAAGCTGCACCATATCTCACTCATTAAAGGAAGAAAAGACATGGTCAACTAGGTCTGAGATTTGTCCATATTCACGATAATAAGCTGCACCATATCTCACTCATTAAAGGAAGAGAAGACACAGTCAACTAGGTCTGAGATTTGTCCATATTCACGATAATAAGCTGCACCATATCTCACTCATTAAAGGAAGAGAAGACACAGTCAACTAGGTCTGAGATATGTCCGTATGCACGATAATAAACTGCACCATATCTCACTCATTAAAGGAAGAGAAGACACAGTCAACTAGGTCTGAGATTTGTCCATATTCACTATAATAAACTGCACCATATCTCACTCATTAAAGGAAGAGAAGACACAGTCAACTAGGTCTGAGATTTGTCCATATTCACTATAATAAACTGCACCATATCTCACTCATTAAAGGAAGAGAAGACACAGTCAACTAGGTCTGAGATTTGTCCATATTCACGATAATAAGCTGCACCATATCTCACTCATTAAAGGAAGAGAAGACACAGTCAACTAGGTCTGAGATTTGTCCATATTCACGATAATAAGCTGCACCATATCTCACTCATTAAAGGAAGAGAAGACACTATTCTGAAAGATTGATTTATTACCTAGCATAACTGTGCTGCTTCATGTAACTGCATTATTAAATGAAGATTCCTTTTTTATTCAACAAGAAGAATTTGACAATTAAAGTATTTAGAGCACTGCCTAGTGGATACAATTTGTATATCAAGATTGCCTAGAGAAATGATGTACATCCCTATAAGTGTTTTTTCAACCCTTGTTGTACAGTGTGTATCTTGTTGTACAGTGTGTATCTTGTTGCACAGTGTGTATCTTGTTGCACAGTGTGTATCTTGTACAGTGTGTATCTTGTTGTACAGTGTGTATCTTGTACAGTGTGTGTATCTTGTTGTACAGTGTGTATCGTGTACAGTGTGTGTATCTTGTTGTACAGTGTGTGTATCTTGTTGTACAGTGTGTATCTTGTTGTACAGTGTGTGTATCTTGTTGTACAGTGTGTGTATCTTGTTGTACAGTGTGTATCTTATACAGTGTGTATCTTGTGTACAGTGTGTGTATCTTGTTGTACAGTGTGTGTATCTTGTTGTACAGTGTGTATCTTATACAGTGTGTATCTTGTTGTACAGTGTGTATCTTGTACAGTGTGTATCTTGTACAGTGTGTATCTTGTTGTAAAGTGTGTATCTTGTACAGTGTGTATCTTGTTGCACAGTGTGTGTATCTTGTTGCACAGTGTGTGTATCTTGTTGTACAGTGTGTGTATCTTGTTGTACAGTGTGTGTATCTTGTTGTACAGTGTGTGTATCTTGTTGCAAAGTGTGTGTATCTTGTTGCACAGTGTGTATCTTGTACAGTGTGTATCTTGTTGCACAGTGTGTGTATCTTGTTGCACAGTGTGTGTATCTTGTTGCACAGTGTGCATGTTGTTGTACAGTGTGTGTATCTTGTTGCACAGTGTGTGTATCTTGTTTAACATTGTGTATCTTTTTGTACAGTGTGTGTATCTTGTTGCACAGTGTGTGTATCTTGTTGCACAGTGTGTATGTTGTTGTACAGTGTGTATCTTGTGTACAGTGTGTGTATCTTGTTGTACAGTGTGTGTATCTTGTTGCACAGTGTGTATGTTGTTGTACAGTGTGTATCTTGTTGCACAGTGTGTGTATCTTGTTGTACAGTGTGTATCTTGTGTACAGTGTGTGTATCTTGTTGTACAGTGTGTGTATCTTGTTGCACAGTGTGTATGTTGTTGTACAGTGTGTATCTTGTTGCACAGTGTGTGTATCTTGTTTAACATTGTGTATCTTTTTGTACAGTGTGTGTATCTTGTTGCACAGTGTGTGTATCTTGTTGCACAGTGTGTATGTTGTTGTACAGTGTGTATGTTGTTGCACAGTGTGTGTATCTTGTTGCACAGTGTGTGTATCTTGTTGCACAGTGTGTGTATCTTGTTGCACAGTGTGTATGTTGTTGTACAGTGTGTATCTTGTGTACAGTGTGTGTATCTTGTTGTACAGTGTGTATCTTATACAGTGTGTATCTTGTTGTACAGTGTGTATCTTGTACAGTGTGTATCTTGTACAGTGTGTATCTTGTTGTAAAGTGTGTATCTTGTACAGTGTGTATCTTGTTGCACAGTGTGTGTATCTTGTTGTACAGTGTGTGTATCTTGTTGCACAGTGTGTATCTTGTACAGTGTGTATCTTGTTGCACAGTGTGTGTATCTTGTTGCACAGTGTGTGTATCTTGTTGCACAGTGTGTATGTTGTTGTACAGTGTGTGTATCTTGTTGCACAGTGTGTATCTTGTTTTACATTGTGTATCTTTTTGTACAGTGTGTGTATCTTGTTGCACAGTGTGTGTATCTTGTTGCACAGTGTGTATGTTGTTGTACAGTGTGTATCTTGTTGTACAGTGTGTATCTTGTTTTACATTGTGTATCTTGTTGTACAGTGTGTATCTTGTTTTACACTGTGTATCTTGTTGTACAGTGTGTGTATCTTGTTGTACAGTGTGTATCTTGTTGTACAGTGTGTGTATCTTGTTGTACAGTGTGTATCTTGTACTCTGTGTATCTTGTTGTACAGTGTGTGTATCTTGTTGTACAGTGTGTGTATCTTGTTGTACAGTATGTATCTTGTTGTACAGTGTGTGTATCTTGTTGTACAGTGTGTGTATCTTGTTGTACAGTGTGTGTATCTTGTTGTACAGTGTGTGTATCTTGTTGTACAGTGTGTGTATCTTGTTGTACAGTGTGTGTATCCTGTTGTACAGTGTGTATCTTGTTGTACCCTGTGCAACTAGTTGTACATTGTATATCATGTTGTACACTGTGAATCTTGCTGTAAATTGTTAATCTTTTTGCACACTATGCATTTGGTAAATCTAATGCACATTATAAGGAAAGAGGATGAAAGCTAAATGTGTATTAATTAGCTGTTTCCAGTCTTTTTTTTTTTTTTTGCTATATATTTTAAACCAGTGACGGTCAACTTCCTACCACATGGGGTCTGCAGATCCAAAATTTAGAAGCCTTAAAGGGACATAAAACCCATATTTGTTACTTTCATGATTCAGATAGAACATACCATTTTAAACAACTTTACAATTTATTTATATTATCTAATATGTTTCAATCTGTTTGTATACTTCATTAAAAAGTATACCTAGGTAGGCTAAGAAGCTGACAATTGGTGGCTGCACATATATTATGCCTCTTGTTATTGGCTTTCAGCTAGCACCCAATAGTGCATTGCTGCTCCTTCAAAAAAGGATGCCAAGAAATGAAGCAATTTAGATGATAGAAGTAAACTGGAAAGTTGTTTACAATTATATGCTCTAGCTGAATCATAAAATCTTAAATTATGCGTATCAGATCATTTCCTTTGCTTCTGTACAAGGAGAGTCCACAGCTGCATTCCTTACTTGTGGGATATACTGAACCTGGCCACCAAGAGGAGGCAAAGACACCCCAGTCAAAGGCTTAAATACCTCCGCCACTTCCCTCATCCCTCAGTCATTCTGCCGAGGAAACAAGGAGCAGTAGTAGAAATATCAGGGTGAAAAAGGTGCCAGAAGAACAATTTAAAATGTAGGGCCGACCATCGGAGAACACAGGTAGGAGCTGTGGACTCTCACTATACAGAAGGAAAGGAAATTATCTGGTAAGTATAATTTAAGTTTTCCTTCTCAATACAGGTAGAGTCCACAGCTGCATTCCTTACTTGTGGGAAATTATACCCAAGCTCCAGAGGACACTGAATGCTAGCGGGAGGGCAAAAAGGAGAGGCAGCCCCCATCTGAGGACACCACAGCCTTCAAAACCCCTTCTCCCGAAGGCTGCTTCAACAGAAGCAGAAACTCGTTAAAAAATTAAGAAAAAGAATGTAAGGAGGACCAGGTAGCTGCCCTACAAATCTGATCCATAGAGGCCTCATTGTAGAAGACCCAAGAGGATGACTTTGCTCTCGTAGAATGAGCCGTAATCCTCTGAGTAGGCTTGTGTCCCGCTGTCTCATAAGCCAAGAGGATGATACTCCTAAACTAAAAGATAAGAAAGTCGAAGAAGCCTTCCGATCTTACACTTCCCAGATAGATAACAAACAGAGAAAAAAAATCTGTATATTCATATGTAGCCTGGAGATAGAACTTCAAGCCACGACTCCATATTATGTAGTAAATATTCCTTCGAGAAGAAGGAATAGGACATAAGAAAGGAACCACAATTTCTTAAATGAAGTTGCGATTTGACACAACCGTAGGATAAAATCCTAACTAGGTTCGTAGAACAGCCCTATTATCGTGGAACACCAGATAAGGAGGGTCGCATTGCAGGACAGCAATCTCAGAGACTTCTTCACGCAGAAGCAACATTTAGACGGAAAGGAATCTTCCAAGAGAACAACTTAATGTCAACCTCCTGCATAGGTACAAAAGTAGCCCGATGCAAAACCTTAAGGACAAAATCTAAGCTCCAAGGAGGAGCATCAGATTGACACATCGGTCTGATCGTATTCAGGGCCCTAACAAAAAACTATACGGCTGGAAGCTCAACGAGCCTCTTGTGCAGTAAAACAGACCGGGCCAAAACTGTCGCAACGAGGAACTAGCTAAGAGGCCCTTCTCCAGACCATCCTGGCAGACTTGAAAAGTGTACTAGGACGAACCCCTCTCTTCACAGAGGAAGAGGGTCCTCCACACCTTATAATAGATGATGAGGAACCGGTTTACGCGCTTGAAGGAGAGAATCATAACCTCTCAGAAAACCCTCTCTTGACTAAGACTAAGCATCATCTCACAGTCCACCTCAGAGAAATAAAAGTTGATGAAGCAAAAGGGCCTTGTTCCAGCAGATCCCTGAGACAAGGTAACCTTCATGGAGGGGAAGACGACATCTCCTCTAAACCGCGAACCACAATCTTCGCGGCCGCAACGGAGCAATCAGTATCACTGACGCCTACTCCTGCTAGGCTTGAGCCACAATTCGAGGAAGGAGTGATATGGCAGAAAGGGAAAAATTATATTGAACCTCTAAGGCCCCGCTAATGCATCCATTAGCTCCGCCTGAGGATCCCTGAACCACAACCCATCTGCAGGTAACTTGGCATTGAGATGGGACTTCCTGAGATTCTCATCCGGCGTCCCCTCCAGTTACAAATATCCGAAAACCGCTCGGATGGAGACCTTATCCCCAGATAAAGGGAATGTCTGTAAAGAACATCCGTCCCGGATGACCACACTTGGAGAGTGGATCGCTGACAGCAAGCAGTGGTGGGCCTCTGCCCTCTACCGAACCGGAGATACTACCCTCATCGCTAGGGAGTCTATCGTTCCCCTCAGATGGAGATCTAAGCCACCGAAAGGAGGCTGACTAGAATCTATAAACTGGGACTAACCCAGTAGTCTAAACCCTCAGAGGAAAAAGATTGCCTGAAGATCCATAAAGTTAATCAGGAGAGAAACCTCCTGAGTCCACGGACCCCATGCCCTCTTGGCACGCCCTCACCATCCTGACGGACTTGCAACCAAAGTCAAAACTGCCCCGGATGATTTAAGAAAGATGTCCCTCAGGACAAGGAGATCTAGACAAAGACACTAGAGAGTGATTCTCTCCACCAGTAGTCCAGGTAAATCTGTTAAGACAGATTCAAAACAGCGCCACTCTACTGCCTCAGCATACACGAGTCTCGGCTGAGATGAGACCTGGCAAAAGGAATGAAGTCCAAGATGGACCACATGACAAATCATCACCACCCAACACAGAGCCAGTGATGGCCTGAAGGAGGTCTGGAGGACACGACCTGATGAAGCTAACTCCTAAGTTCACAAGTCTGATAGAAATGACTTAATGTCTATGAAGACTAAATTAGAATCCAGGAATCCACCCTGGTGCCTACACCAGAAAACTCTGGTCTAGATATTATTCCATCCCTGCGGATTGAGGAAGACAGATGAAATCCCTAATGGTCTTCTATCAGACGAGACAATGGCGATTGAACCAGATCGTCCAGACAAGGGAAGCTACCACTAGATCTGGGTTCTGGCCACTGCCAAAAGAAACCCTAAATTCCTAAAAGGCTCTAGAAGCAGTAGCGAGACCAAAACAGAAGAAACAATGTACTGAAATTGCTGGTCCAGAAAAGCCAACCTTAGGAACCAGGAAATGTTCCCTGAGGAGGTATGAAAAGGTATGATATCCTTCATCAATAGTGGTTCTGCACTGCTATTCCCGTACCAAGGATAGAGTGGACCCTATAGTCTCCCTCTGGAACAAGGAGACATGATAAGCTTGCTTAAAAGGGACACTGAACCCAAATTTTTTCTTTCGTGATTCAGATAGAGCATGCAATTTTAAGCAACTTTCTAATTTACTCCTATTATCAAATTTTCTTCATTCTCTTCGTATCTTTATTCGAAAAGCAAGAATGTAAGTTTAGATGCCAGCCCATTTTTGGTGACCAACCTGAGTAGTTCTTGCTGATTGGATGATAAATTCACCCACCAATAAACAAGTGCTGTCCAGGGTCCTGAACCACAAAAATAGCTTAGATGCCTTCTTTTTCAAATAAAGATAGCAAGAGAAGTTGCTTAAAATTGCATGCTCTATCTGAATCACAAAATACATTTTTTGGGTTCAGTGTCCCTTTAATTACTTTAGGACCCAAATAGGACGGGAGTTCCCTCCTAATATCTCAAAGCTCACTCTGCGATAGGCACCGGGACAATGACTCTGAGATTTGAAGCCTGGCTATGACCTCTAGGACCCATGTATCCTTTTAGTCCCTGAATCAAGTGTCTGAAAAGAGCGATAGTCAGTTCCCAACGCGATCCAAGATAGGACCTGGAACTGGCCCCTCCTGCCAACCTAGGTTAGGCGGGCCACTGCTCTGCTTGGACTTATTCCAGGACTGAGTCAGCTTCCAAAAACACTTGGATTGCTCAGGCTTAGCGGAGATCTCGGATGCTGGGTTTTAACCACACTAAAAAAAGAAGAAAAAGAAAATTGTCTCTCAGATTCGCAATCACATCAAACGGTAAAAAAACAGAATTTATGCTTACCTGATAAATTACTTTCTCCAACGGTGTGTCCAACAGGAAATGGCAAAGAGTCCCAGCAAAGCTGGCCATATAGTCCCTCCTAGGCTCCGCCCACCCCAGTCATTCGACCGACGGACAGGAGGAAAAATATAGGAGAAACCATATGGTACCGTGGTGACTGTAGTTAGAGAAAATAATTCATCAGACCTGATTAAAAAACCAGGGCGGGCCGTGGACCGGACACACCGTTGGAGAAAGTAATTTATCAGGTAAGCATAAATTCTGTTTTCTCCAACATTGGTGTGTCCGGTCCACGCGTCATCCTTACTTGTGGGAACCAATACCAAAGCTTTAGGACACGGATGAAGGGAGGGAGCAAATCAGGTTACCTAAACGGAAGGCACCACGGCTTGCAAAACCTTTCTCCCAAAAATAGCCTCCGAAGAAGCAAAAGTATCAAATTTGTAAAATTTGGCAAAAGTGTGCAGTGAAGACCAAGTCGCTGCCTTACATATCTGGTCAACAGAAGCCTCATTCTTGAAGGCCCATGTGGAAGCCACAGCCCTAGTGGAGTGAGCTGTGATTCTTTCAGGAGGCTGCCGTCCGGCAGTCTCATAAGCCAATCGGATGATGCTTTTAAGCCAAAAGGAAAGAGAGGTAGAAGTCGCTTTTTGACCTCTCCTTTTACCAGAATAGACAACAAACAAAGAAGATGTTTGTCTGAAATCTTTTGTAGCCTCTAAATAGAATTTTAGAGCACGGACTACGTCCAAATTGTGTAACTAACGTTCCTTCTTTGAAACTGGATTCGGACATAAAGAAGGTACAACTATCTCCTGGTTAATATTCTTGTTAGAAACAACCTTTGGAAGAAAACCAGGCTTAGTACGCAAAACCACCTTATCTGCATGGAACACCAGATAGGGCGGAGAACATTGCAGAGCAGATAACTCTGAAACTCTTCTAGCAGAAGAAATAGCAACCATAAACAAAACTTTCCAAGATAGTAACTTAATATCTATGGAATGTAAAGGTTCAAACGGAACCCCTTGAAGAACTGAAAGAACTAGATTTAGACTCCAGGGAGGAGTCAAAGGTCTGTAAACAGGCTTGATCCTAACCAGAGCCTGAACAAATGCTTGAACATCTGGCACAGCTGCCAGTCTTTTGTGTAGTAAGACAGATAAAGCAGAGATCTGTCCCTTTAGAGAACTTGCAGATAATCCTTTCTCCAAACCTTCTTGTAGAAAGGAGAGAATCTTAGGAATTTTTATCTTATTCCATGGGAATCCTTTGGATTCACACCAACAGATATATATTTTCCATATTTTATGGTAAATCTTTCTAGTTACCGGTTTTCTGGCCTGAACCAGAGTATCTATCACAGAATCTGAAAACCCCCGCTTCGATAGAATCAAGCGTTCAATCTCCAAGCCGTCAGCTGGAGGGAGACCAGATTTGGATGTTCGAATGGACCCTGAACAAGAAGGTCCTGTCTCAAAGGTAGCTTCCATGGTGGAACCGATGACATATTCACCAGGTCTGCATACCAAGTCCTGCGTGGCCACGCAGGAGCTATCAAGATCACCGAGGCCCTCTCCTGTTTGATCCTGGCTACCAGCCTGGGAATGAGAGGAAACGGTGGAAATACATAAGCTAGGTTGAAGGTCCAAGGTGCTACTAGTGCATCTACTAGAGTCGCCTTGGGATCCCTGGATCTGGACCCGTAGCAAGGAACCTTGAAGTTCTGACGAGACGCCATCAGATCCATGTCTGGAATGCCCCATAATTGAGTTAGTTGGGCAAAGATCTCCGGGTGGAGTTCCCACTCCCCCGGATGGAATGTCTGACGACTCAGATAATCCGCTTCCCAGTTTTCCACACCTGGGATGTGGATCGCAGATAGGTGGCAGGAGTGATCCTCCGCCCATTGAATTATTTTGGTCACTTCTTTCATCGCCAGGGAACTCCTTGTTCCCCCCTGATAATTGATATACGCAACGGTCGTCATGTTGTCTGATTGGAATCTTATGAATCTGGCCTTTGCTAGCTGAGGCCAAGCCCTGAGAGCATTGAAGATCGCTCTTAGTTCCAGGATGTTTATCGGGAGAAGAGACTCTTCCCGAGACCATAGTCCCTGAGCTTTCAGGGACTCCCAGACCGCTCCTCAGCCCACTAGACTGGCGTCGGTCGTGACAATGACCCACTCTGGTCTGCGGAAGCTCATTCCCTGGGATAGATGGTCCAGGGTCAGCCACCAACGGAGTGAATCTCTGGTCTTCTGATCTACTTGAATCATTGGAGACTGTATAGTCCCCATTCCACTGTTTGAGCATGCACAGTTGTAATGGTATTAGATGAATTCGTGCAAAAGGAACTATGTCCATTGCTACAACCATCAACCCTACTACTTCCATGCACTGCGCTATGGAAGGACGTGGAACAGAATGAAGAACTTGACAAGTGCTTAGAAGTTTTGACTTTCTGACCTCTGTCAGAAAAATCCTCATTTCTAAGGAATCTATTATTGTTCCCAAGAAGGGAACTCTTGTTGACGGAGACAAAGAACTTTTTTCTATGTTCACCTTCCATCCGTGTGATCTGAGAAAGGCCAGAACGATGTCTGTATGAGCCTTTGCTTTTGACAGGGACGACGCTTGTATTAGAATGTCGTCCAAGTAAGGTACTACTGCAATGCCCCTCGGTCTTAGAACCGCTAGAAGGGACCCTAGTACCTTTGTGAAAATCCTTGGAGCAGTGGCTAACCCGAATGGGAGGGCCACAAACTGGTAATGTTTGTCCAGAAAGGCGAACAATAGGAACTGATGATGTTCTTTGTGGATAGGAATATGTAGGTACGCATCCTTTAGATCCACGGTAGTCATAAATTGACCTTCCTGGATAGTGGGTAGAATCGTTCGAATGGTTTCCATTTTGAACGATGGTACCCTGAGAAATTTGTTTAGGATCTTCAAATCCAAAATTGGTCTGAAAGTTCCCTCTTTTTTGGGAACTACGAACAGATTGGAATAAAATCCCAGTCCTTGTTCCTTTATTGGAACTGGGTGTATCACTCCCATCTTTAACAGGTCTTCTACACAATGTAAGAACGCCTGTCTCTTTATTTGGTTTAAGGATAAGTGAGACATGTGGAATCTTCCCCTTGGGGGTAGTTCCCTGAATTCCAGAAGATAACCCTGAGAAACTATTTCTAGCGCCCAGGGATCCTGAACATCTCTTGCCCAAGCCTGAGCAAAGAGAGAGAGTCTGCCCCCTACTAGATCCGGTCCCGGATCGGGGGCTACTCCTTCATGCTGTTTTGTTAGCAGCAGCAGGCTTCTTGGCCTGCTTACCCTTGTTCCAGCCTTGCATCGGTTTCCAGGCTGGTTTGGGTTGTGAGGCATTACCCTCTTGCTTAGAGGATGCAGAATTAGAGGCCGGTCCGTTCCTGAAATTGCGAAAGGAACGAAAATTAGACTTATTTTTGGCCTTGAAAGGCCTATCTTGTGGAAGGGCGTGGCCCTTTCCCCCAGTGATGTCTGAGATAATCTCTTTCAATTCTGGTCCAAATAGAGTTTTACCTTTGAAAGGGATGTTAAGCAATTTTGTCTTGGATGACACATCCGCTGACCAAGACTTTAGCCAAAGCGCTCTGCGCGCCACGATTGCAAACCATGAATTTTTCGCCGCTAATCTAGCTAATTGCAAAGCGGCATCTAAAATAAAGGAGTTAGCCAACTTAAGTGCGTGAACTCTGTCCATAACCTCCTCATATGGAGTCTCTCTACTGAGCGACTTTTCTAGTTCCTCGAACCAGAACTACGCTGCTGTAGTGACAGGGACAATGCACGAAATGGGTTGTAGAAGGTAACCTTGCTGTACAAAAATCTTCTTAAGCAAACCCTCCAATTTTTTATCCATAGGATCTTTGAAAGCACAACTATCCTCGATAGGAATAGTAGTGCGTTTGTTTAGAGTAGAAACTGCCCCCTCGACCTTAGGGACTGTCTGCCATAAGTCCTTTCTGGGGTCGACCATAGGAAATAATTTCTTAAATATAGGGGGGGGAACAAAAGGTATGCCGGGCTTTTCCCACCACTTATTCACTATGTCCGCCACCCGCTTGGGTATAGGAAAAGCGTTGGGGTGCACCGGAACCTCTAGGAACTTGTCCATCTTGCATAATTTCTCTGGAATGACCAAGTTGTCACAATCATCCAGAGTAGATAACACCTCCTTAAGCAGTGCGCGGAGATGTTCTAATTTAAATTTAAATGTCACAACATCAGGTTCAGCTTGTTGAGAAATTTTTCCTGAATCTGAAATTTCCCCATCTGACAAAACCTCCCTCATGGCCACTTCAGATTGGTGTGAGGGTATGACAGAACAATTATCATCAGCACCCTCCTGCTCTTCAGTGTTTAAAACAGAGCAATCGCGCTTTCTCTGATATGTAGGCATTTTGGATAAAATATTTGCTATGGAGTTATCCATTACAGCCGTCAATTGTTGCATGGTAATAAGCATTGGCGCGCTAGATGTACTAGGGGCCTCCTGCGTGGGCAAAACTGGTGTAGACACAGTAGGAGATGATGTAGTATCATGTTTACTCCCCTCATCTGAGGAATCATCTTGGGCAATTTCATTATCTGTGGCAGTACTGTCCTTACTTTGTTTGGACGCTATGGCACAATTATCACACAAATTTAAATGGGGAGACACATTGGCTTTCATACATGTAGAACATAGCTTATCCGAAGGCACAGACATGTTAAACAGGCTTAAACTTGTCAATAAAGCAGAAAAAACGTTTTAAAACAAAACCGTTACTGTCTCTTTAAATTTTAAACAGAAAACACTTTATTACTGAATATGTGAAAAAGTATGAAGGAATTGTTCAAAAATTACCAAAATTTCACCACAGTGTCTTAAAGCATTAAGAGTATTGCACACCAAATTTCAGAGCTTTAACCCTTAAAATAACGGAACCGGAGTCGTTTACAAATTTAACCCCTATACAGTCCAAGCTATAGCCTTTGCTGAGACCCAACCAAGCCCAGAGGGGAATACGATACCAAGTGACGCCTTCTAGAAACTTTTCCAGCTACTTTTAGATCCTCACACATGCATCTGCATGTCCTGCTCTCAAAAAACAACTGCGCAGTAATGGCGCGAAAATGAGGCTCAGCCTACAACTGGGAAGGCCCCCTGACTGGAAAAGGTGTCTAACATAGTGCCTGCCGTTAATAAACGTTCCCCAAGTTTATAAATGTGAATTATCAGCCTAAACATGAATAAAATGCCCAAATAAAGCAATCGATTTAGCCCATAAAAGTGTCTACCAGTTTTATAGCCCATATTAAGCCCTTTATTCCGTTTGTTTGACTAAGAAAATGGCTTACCGGTCCCCATGAGGGGAAATGACAGCCTTCCAGCATTACATGGTCTTGTTAGAAATATGGCTAGTCATACCTTAAGCAGAAAAGTCTGCTAACTGTTTCCCCCAACTGAAGTTACTTCATCTCAACAGTCCTATGTGGAAACAGCAATCGATTTTAGTTACTGTCTGCTAAAATCATCTTCCTCTCACAAACAGAAATCTTCATCCTTTTCTGTTTCAGAGTAAATAGTACATACCAGCACTATTTTAAAATAACAAACACTTGATAGAAGAATAAAAAACTACATTTAAACACCAAAAAACTCTTAACCATCTCCGTCGAGATGTTGCCTGTGCAACGGCAAAGAGAATGACTGGGGTGGGCGGAGCCTAGGAGGGACTATATGGCCAGCTTTGCTGGGACTCTTTGCCATTTCCTGTTGGGGAAGAGATATTCCCCACAAGTAAGGATGACGCCGTGGACCGGACACACCAATGTTGGAGAAATGCAGAATTGCGTTAAATCTTTCTCTCAAGCAGAAGAAAATATTAGAATCAGAAGTCATATCTGTCAGAGCGATTCAAGGCCTGATCCGAAAAAAACAAAACCTGAAGCCCTCTTTGGGGCTAGTAATCTGTGAAAGTCCCAGATAAAAGAATTATAAGCTCCAAGGCCTTAATTCTTTCTCGCCAATTTTAAGGGAACCAACACCTCGAATCGAGACAGAGATGCTTCAATAGTAAGTCTCCAGAAACTGCGACAACCTAAGTCGTCAGTACATAAATATCGAGACAAAACCTCTTCATAAAAAAAGTTTCCTCTTATAACCAAGAGCTCTAAGAATAAACTATCCTTAAAACAGAAAGTAAAACGAGAGGCAAGCTCACAAAAAGTGTTAGCCAAGTAGGGATGGTCAACGACACAACCCCCCTATAGAGCCCGGAACTGGGAATCTTAAAAAGAAAATAGAAGAAAGGGAAGAGGATCTCCATCCTTCCCCACACGCCTTAATCAAATTTGCCTTCTGATTTAAAGATCTGAGATTCGACTGGCAGATCGGTACTAGGAATCTCTAATATCGCCAAAACTTCTCTTAGAAGCGAGCGCAGGCGTGCTACTCTAAATCTAAAGGCGAAATCCTCCTCTGCCGGAGGAATATAAGCAGCAGGATCCGACCCAGAAGGACCTACTCTGAAGCCTCAGAGAGAACCGCATCCTTAGATGATTGATCGGATACAACCTTCAATTTACATGATGCTCCCTGGGCAGGAGTGCATGGATTAACCCTTCATTTGCGTGTAGCAGTATGAGGCAAAGCGGCTAAGCCGCAGACATTGCCATACGCCATACAGAACTACACAGTAACGTCTGGTGGAAAAAGACCCCCTCCAGGTGGAGGATTAGTGGTGCAAGGGGAAGCTGCATGTGTAGGATCAGATAACTGTAGGGGACACACCTCACGGGACGAAGATTCCTCAGAGGTGGAAGGCTCAGTGGCATCTAACATTGAACATTGGTTGATGAAAACACCCTGTTGCGGCATATGGAACATAATTGAGAGGGCTGGACTACCCGGGCCTCCTCACAATATACACAGGTATCGAATTCTGTTGTAGAGGGATCACCATCTAATGAATCAGAATCCTCCATAACTAGAAAACCTTATTTAAATTAAAAAAACAACAACTGGCACCTATACCCCCAATGGCTGGGGCACTCACCACCTCCTATGACCCAGACAGTATAGAGACAACTCGCTCTTCTCCGTAGTCACTCAGTCATGAAGGAAATGGAAACCGTGACCACTCACAGTCACATGGTGCGCAATGCATGACCAGCCTTGCTAAAGGAAAAGTGTGCCAAGCTTAATAAAACTGTGCAGCTCTCAAAGTAAAAGAGCAACCTGTACTTTCCATATCAGCCTATGAGCTCAAAATATCTCACACATATAAGCAGCATAAATCACATAAACAAATATGATTAACACCCCACTGTTCAATAATCCCCCTCAGGAGATATTAACCCTTGATTCCATAAAGATAAAGGAGTCCCACTCAGACCCTGTCTTCTAGCGTTAACATATGTGTAAAAAATTAAACGATCTTACCGGAATCTATATCATGGAACAGAAACACGGTCCTTCAAGTGTGACAGACTGTAGCATCGCTTCTGACATGGACTTGAGTGATGAAAAGCAGGCAGTGAAACTCGTCAACACAGATTGCTTAGGAGCTGTTAATATGAGTCTGGATGATTTTGCAGAAAAACTCTCCCTGCATCTCCAGACTCTAACTTTCATCAATGCTCTAACTGAGAGGCTAACAAGACTACTTAAAATTCCAGTCCCATAACTAAGGGTAGATACCCTTCCTAAGGAACTACTCCGAAATCTTCTGACACCTCTCTGCCAACCTCTTGTGTGACGAAAGGCAAAGAATGACTGGGGGATGAGGGAAGTGGGGGAGGTATTTAAGCCTTTGGCTGGGGTGTCTTTGCCTCCTCCTGGTGGCCAGGTTCAGTATTTCCCACAAGTAAGGAATCCAGCTGTGGACTCTCTTTGTATTAAGAAGGAAATTGAGGTCTCACTACCTGCATATAAATGTATGGGTATTATCATTCACTCACTTGTAAGTGCAATACACGTGCTTGCACTTTATTTTATTAATAAACACCCTTGAATCGGATATATGTTTTTGGTCTTTTGAGTTGTGGCAACCTTGTTTGACCCTTTTCCATAAGTCCCCAAAGCATACATTTCCACTTTTTTTTTGACAGAAGTCACAAAAACTAATGCAGAGTCACATGTGGCCCGTGGACCATCAGTTAGCCATCCCCATTTTAAACGATAACTTAATAATAAAGTTCTTACTTAAATATAAAATGATCAGCTCAGTATGAATATCCTAAGTGTGGTTGTCTATAAAATCTTCAACAAGGTTGCATATCAGTTGAGAACTATAATTTATCTGCTCAAACATGTTAAAAAGACTCTGTACTTTAAGGGACATGAATCTCATGAATTTTTTTTATTTTGACTTTAATAATAAATAGTAAGAAATACACTTATTTATTTTGCCTGTTTTATGAATAATTTACTTCTGAAAAATTTTGTGTTTTTTTCTATTACCACTAAGAAGCTGGAGTGTATCCAGTGGAATTCTGAACCCTCATCCAGCAAACTCCTACACAGTGGTTGCTTAATCAGTGCAGAAGCTCATTTATATTTGCCCCTTATTGGCCACAACAGAGACAGCAAGATAAACATACTGAAGCGGCTTGTCAAGGGGTGTTTCCCTGGCCTTCTCTGAGACTGTAAAACAACTAAAATATTGCTGATATTAAATTTGTTTTCTATGCAGGTGCTCTGCAATGCAGTGCTTACTTGTGGACATTTGCTATACAGAATACTGAATTACTTTAATGTCACCTCAATTCCAGTTTAGATTAGATCTATCAGATACAATAAATAGGACGTAACTGTTCATGATTCAGATACAGCATATTAAAAAAAGACAGCTGCCATATAGTGTTTAAGACAAGTGCATGCTACTGAACATATCTCATTATGCTCAAATGGAAAGGAGCTCCGTTTTAAAAGGATACAAAGAGAAATTGTTAAAGCAATGGTAAACAAAGTGATAATTAAATGATGGTTTTATTTTTTTTAATGTGCAGATTTTTAACTATAATATCTATTTATAAATGTATATCATCATATCACTACGCCTGTCCACCACGGAGTAAACTTTTTTTATGCTATGGCGCATCCAATAAGAAGCTGTGTCCAACGTTCATTAGCAAAGCATAGCCTTGCAGTGACAATTCACTTATGCGCGGAGAATATAGGATTCCACTATACTGCCTCTAATGTGTGCACCACCGGTAGGCTGATTAGCCCTTCCAATTTTAGCAGTTGCACTGTAGGGCGGCCGATTCACTTAGAAGAAAGTACAACATATAACGTTTTTTTTATTAAAAAAAAACAAAATGTATGCTTACCTGATAAATGTCTTTCTTTCCGGGCATGGAGAGTCCACGACGTGATTCCAATTACTAGTGGGATATTCAACTCCTGGCCAGTAGGAGGAGGCAAAAAGCACCCCTGCAAAGATGTTAAGTGTAACGTCCCTTACCTATAATCCCCAGTCATTCAGCTGAAGGAAAATGGAAAAAGAAGAAACAAAAGGGTATAGAGGTGCCTGAGGTTTACTAAAAAAAACTGCCGAACATAATTTAAAAATAGGGCCAGGTCATGGACTCTCCATGTCCGGAAAGAAAGAAATGTATCAGTTAAGCATACATTTTGTTTTCTTTCCTATGGCATGGAGAGTCCACAACGTCATTCCAATTACTAGTGGGAACTAATACCCAAGCTAGAGGACACAGAATGAAAAGGGAGGGAGAACAAGGCAGGAGGACCTAAACAGAAGGCACCACCGCTTGAAGAACCTTTCTCCCAAAAGAGGCCTCAGCCAAGGCAAAAGTATCAAATTTGTAGAATTTGGAAAAAGTATGCAAGGAGGACCATGTTGCCTCCTTGCAAATCTGTTCCACAGAAGCTTCAATTTGTGAAAACTCAAGATGAGGAGACAGCCCTGGTGGAATGAGCCGTAATTCTCTCAGGAGGCTGCTGTCCAGCTGTCTCAAAAGGAAAACTAATCATACTTCCTAAACAGAGGGAAAGGGTAGTAGAAGTGGCCTTCTGACCCTTACGCTTTCCAGAGAAAACAACAAACAGGGCAGAAGATTGTCAAAAATCTATAGTAGCTTGTAGGTAACATTTTAGAGCACACACAACATCAAGTTATGCAAAGGACATTCCTTATGAGAAGAAGGATTAGAACAAAAAGAAGGAACAACAATTTCCTGATTAATGATTTGATCCGACACCACCTTAGGGAGAAAAACCCAATTTAGTATTAAGGACCGCCTTATCTGCATGAAAAATAAGGTACGGGGAATCACACTGCAGAGCTGAAAGCTCAGAAACTCTGCATGCGTAAGAAATAGCAAGGAGAAACAAAACCTTCCAAGATAACAATTTTATATCAACAACATGCAGCGGCTCAAACGGAGCCTGCTGCAAAAAGAACGAAGTTAAGGCTCCAAGGAGGAGCAACAGGTTTAAACACAGGCCTGATTCTGACCAGGACCTGAACAAAAGCTTGAACAGTTGGCAAATCTGCCAGACGTATGAGCAAAAGAATAGACGGTGCAGAAATCTGACCTCTCAGAATACTGACTGACAAACCTTTTTCCAGGTCATCCTGAAGAAAAGATAAAATGCGGGGAATCCTCACCCGGTTTCAGGAGAAACCCTTAGAATTGCATCAATAAAGGTATTTGCACCATACCTTATGGATAAAATCTTAAACCTTATGGATTAAATCTTGCGAGTAACAGGTTTATGAGCCTTAAGCATGGAATTAATGACCGCCTCAGAAAAACCACGTCTAGACAAAACTAGGCATTCAATCTCCAAGCAGTCAGCTTCAGAGAATCCAGATTTGGATGGAGGAATAGACCCTGAAGTAGAAGGTCCTTCCTCAGAGGTAACCTCCAATGTGGAAAAAATTACATCTTCACCAGATCCGCAAAACAGGATCCTGCAAGGCCATGCAGGAGCTATAAGAAATACAGACACTCTCTCCTGTTTGATACGAGCAATGACTTGTGGAAGAAGAGCAAACAGAGGACAGAGGATACAGGTATGCCAGAGAGAAAATCCAAGGAACCGCTAGAGCGTCTATTGGAGTAGCCTGAGGATCTCTTGACCTTGAACCGTACTTTAGGAGCTTCGCGTTTTGACGTGACGCCATCAGATCAAATTCCGGAACTCCCCACCTGAGGGTTAACTTTGAGAACACTTCCTGATGGAGAGCCCAATTCCCGGGATGAAAAGTCTGTCTGCTCGGAAAATCCGCCTCCCAATAGTCCACCCCTGGAATGTGGATAGCAGATAGGAGACAATCGTGAGCTTCCGCCCACTGCAAAATGCGAGTCACCTCCTTCATAGCCAAGGAACTCCGAGTTCCTCCCTGGTGGTTGAAGTAAGCCACTGAAGTGATGTTATCCGACTGGAATCTGATAAACCAGACTAAAGAAAATTGTCAAGGCATTGAAGATTGCTCTCAACTCCAAGATGTTGATGGGAAGAGAAGACTCCTTCCGAGGTCACAGGTCCTGAGCTTTTAGAGAGCCTCAGACTGCTCCCCAGCTTAACAGGCTGGCGTCCGTTGTCACAATCACCCAGGAAGGTCTCAGGAAGCAAGTGCCCCGAGACAGCTGTTCCTGTGAAATCCACCACAAGAGAGTCTCTTGTTAGGGGATCCAGGTCTATCCTCTGTGAGAGATCTGAATGATCTCTGTTTCATTGACTGAGCATGCATAGTTGCAGAAGTCTCAGAAGGAACCGAGCAAAAGGAATGATGTCCATGGAAGCAACTTTCAGACCAAATACTTCATACACAGGCCACTGATGAACGGACAGAGGACTGAAGAGAAAGGAAAGAAGCAAGGAGTTTAGATTTTCTGACATCTGTCAGAAAAGTTTCTATGGATCTAGAAACTATAAATGTTCCTAAGAAAATACACCCTGGTGCAAGTCACCAGAGACCGCTACTCCAGGTTCACTTTCCACCCGTGTGAACGTAGATAGATAAAAACATCTCTGTATGAGAGTTAAGACAATGTCCAAGAGATGATGTTCCCTGAGAATAGGAACATGAAAATACACGTCTTTCAGGACTATGGAAGTCATGACTGACACTCTTGAACCATAGTTTCCATCTTGAAGGACGGAATCCAAAAATATTTGTTTAGACACTTGAGGTCTACAAAGAGGTTCAAATCAAATCCGCCACGGGAACAGGAAAAATCACTTCCAGAGAAGATAGGCGCATAACCTAGATTAAGAGGGCCTCTCTCTTCAACTTAGCAGATAACCGTGACAGGATAAATCTGCCCCTGGGAGGTCAAACCTTGAAACCTATTCTGTATCCCTGGGAAACTATTTCCACTGCCCATGGGATCTTTCCAAAGTTTAGAGGATCTCCATAAAGATCTGGATTGCTCTGGCTTGAGAGAAGGAGACTTTTGTCCCTTGAAGTTACGAAAGGAACGGAAATTTGAATTATGTCTCCCTTTAGGTCTAGTCTTCTTGTATTGAGGAAGGAAAGAGCCCTTACCCCCATAACTTCTTAAAAGATCCCAAACAAAGTCTTCCCCATAAATGGCAAGGCCAGATTAGATTAGGATGAAACATCTGTCGACCAAGATTATAGCCAGATAACTCTGCAATCTAGACTGTAAGGTTAGCAACCTCGTTCCCAGCTTAACCACTTACATCCTGGCATCACAGATAAAAGAATTACCCAGCTTTAGAGCCTTGATCCTATCTTGGATCTCTGCTATAGTAGACTCTTCTGAAAGAAAATCCAACAGAGAGTTGCATCAATAAGATATCGCCCCCGCAACGGTAGCAATACTAGGCACTGATTGCCATAGAAAAAACAAAACTGATGAGTGTACATCTGTCTTGAATATGCTTCCTTATCCATCCAGTACTATCCTCAAGGAAGATAGAAGTTCTTTGGTTAGAGTGGATATAGCACCCTCTACCTTAGGTACAGTGCTCCACAATTCACAAATATAATAGCAACAGAAAAATTCCCCTTCCTGAGCTAAAAAACCTATATACAGACTTGAACTGGAAATACTTCTACAGAAGAAAGTTTGACATCAAACAGTCTGTTAAGCTTATTAGATTTCTTTGAATTCTCAGAAACAGAGAATTGGAGTCTCCAAGGTAGCTAAAACCCTCCTTTAAGAGTAAACTAAGGTGAACCAGCTTAAATCTAAAAATAAACCTCCCCTAGATCTGCTGTACTAGGCATTGCAGACTCAGAGTCAGAGATCTCACCCTCGGAAGTCTCTTAAGGAAAGATCTTCAGATAAATGAGAGAGACTGACTACCGCGGACTTAGAGGAATCAGAATTTAGAGGAATATTCTCTATCTCTTACTAGCAATAAGAAAGGCTGATAAGGCTGCAGAAATACCACAGAAGTTACCTGCACAGCAAAATCTCCTGTCAAAAAAACACTCCCTGGAACTTGAGAGGAAACGCAGGGCACTGCATGTGAAAAAATTCTAAGGCTTGGGACATGAGATGAGAGAAATGAGGCATGTTAATGACAATGTTATCATGAGAGACAGATGGCATGGAGCGAATATCTGTATGTTTAAACAATAACATATTATTTACACATGTGGGGCAAAAATAACTGCATAGGAGGAATTTTTTAGCCTCTATGCAAAACAAACATTTTCAAAGGATAAGGGAAAATTTGATTCTGAGTCCATAGCAATAGCAAAAAGAACCCCAAATACTCGCTATAAAAAAAAAATTTGAAGCTCTCCTATCTGACTACTTAATATAACATCTATAGAAAACAAAGCAGACAGCTTCAACAATATAGAAGAGAGGTGTCAAAAGTAATTATGAACTATTAACACACTTCTAAAACTCCGCTCTTGCTGATAGACCACCTCAGAGGCCAAGAGTCGGTCTCACGGACACCGGTCCCTTCTATATGAGCATTGATAACTCAGGCAAATAAGTTGGATCTATTGTCAGACCTGGAATGCTGTTTCTTCAGAAGAATTTGCACTATCAATACGCACAGAACAATTAGAAGGAACTCCGTTCCCTATTTGGCAGATATAGAGAAGCCAGAAGTGGAAAAATGGCGCCTGGTTACATGACCGCATCAAAGAGAAATAACTGTGCCATATGCAGAGAGGGCGAAAACGCTGCGCTACCAGCTATAAGAAATGTCAGTAGGAGGAGTATCCCAAAAACGTACCTTCCCAAACAATAAAGTAAAATATATACTTTATCACATATGTCCCGCGCTCATAGCCAGTCTCTTGAGAGAAAAGGGATTTCCCTGAAAACAAGAAAAAAACACCCTCATACATTAACTCATTAATCTCCTAAAAGAGTATTAAAAAAAATGTTTAGCCTCATTTAGTTTTTTGTAGCAAGGACAATTAACCCTTAGCATATTCTAGTGCCTGCCAAGAAAACTGCCCCCATCAATAAAGGATAAGACTTGTCCCATATGTTGATCCACAAGAGGAATTAACCTCCCAAGTGCTGTCCTTCAATACCTACAAGGCAAAGGCACTTACCTGTGGATCAAGCTTCAGGGCAGGAACCGCTTCTTAGGTATGATAGATACTCCACTCTCTATCAGGGACCTAAAGAAAAAGAAAGAACAGAGTAACCAACCCTGGCTTTCTATAGGGGGTAGCAATAATGTTAGAAATAAAGCAAAGACAACCTTGCCGCTTTCTAACTGCTAATAGCCACCATTACTCTTACTAAAGAGATTGACATTGACGAAGCATAACCCCAATCCTTGCTTGCAGGTAAAAGTACCCATAAAAGGATTAAATATCTTCAGACAGCATCTTCACACATCCTCCCTTGACAGAGGCAAAGAGAATGACTGGAGATTATGGGTAAGGGAAGTTACACTAAACAGCTTTGCTGGGGTGCTCTTTGCCTCCTCCTGCTGGCCAGGAGTTGAATATCCCACTAGTAATTGGAATGATGTTGTGGACTCTCCATGCCATAGGAAAGAAAACTTTTTTTAAAATGTGGATTACATATTTACAAAATGTAACAGCAATACTATTTAATTAAGTATTGCATATCCCTCAAGTTTACCATCACTCTCTAATTAAAATATAAAAATGATAAATTTGTATTACTTATATAAAATAATTTTTTTACCTATCAATTATAAATACAGCAGTACTGCTATACTGCTGTCCTGTGACCACTTGAGTATGTTGAAAGGGCTTCCAGCAGTCTGAAAATGTAGGAACCACCAACCCTACATTCTTACTTATGTCTGTGCATGCACAGAGCAGCACCGGAGAATCAAATTTGACTCTAGAACAACTCTGAAAATCATAACCATGAATTAACAATTTGTACCAAATGGGTTACCCTTCTAATTGTTCTATGTCAAGTGTAAAAAAATCAATTTATCAGTAAGTATAAATCTCAGTACTTCTGGTGGGTCAATACCAAGGGGCTGATTTAACATGCTGCTAATGTAGCTGTTTCTGCGTGAGCCTTCAGGCTCGCCGGAAACATAAGTTAAGAAGCAGCGGTCGTAAGATACAATCAGGATGATTGACACCCCCTGCTTGTGGCCGATTGGCCGCGAATGTGCAAGCGGCGGCATGGCACAAGCATTTCACCAGAAATGCTTGTGCAATGTTAAATGCTGACAGCGTATGCTGTCGGCATTTAGTAATGTCGGGCGGACATGAACCGATACATCGGATCATGTCCGTCCGACATTTGTTGAATCGATCCCCAAGGCTGAACCATACAAAGGAAGGCAAGAGTGGGTAAAAACTCCTTGGTCAGAGGAAGCCCAGCCTGAACTTATTTAACCAACTGCTTCTTGTTTTACGCAAATACAATTTACTGGTAAATTATAAAGCATGCAAAGAAAATCATGTGTGATCACCTTGCATATTCGTTCTAGTAAGGCTGGCTTAGAAAATTGCAACTACCCATGCAAAATAAGCCTATTGGTTCTTCTACCTTCTATAGTTACCAAAACACATATACCCACCAGTACAAATTTAGTTATGTTATAGTGTAAAATAAATCTCGTTTTATTGTTGAAAGACAGTATAACAATTAGTTATCTTGGACGTCTGTATAAGAACATTTTCATGCTGTGTCTTCAATTCTGCTCTGCAGAAGACTCTAAGCTGACTTGAAGAGAACAGTAAAATTATTTCTTTAACCTCTTCTGCAACACTATTTCAGTTCATTTTATAAACAATATTACCCCCTGATAAACACTCCAATATAAACTCCAGCTTAAGCGACAGTGAACTGTATTCTTTCACTCTCCTTCAATGTGTTTTCAGTGATCTGTTTTAACTGTGGGAGTGTATTAGATTGTTTAAAAACAGGTATTTACCTTTATTTTGTCACTTGAAATTGCTGATTTTGCCTGCTGTATCCCAACATAAACTGAACATGTCAGTAGCATAAGTACTGGTTATAGAAAAACTCTGTAAACAAGTAGGTTTAGATGAAATCATGATCCTATTGGAGTTGTGTTACAGAGAGGTACTAAAATTTTCATTTTTCTTTCTTCCCTCAAAGAGCCTAATGATCTAAAGCCTTCCGCTTAGGTGAGATGATCTAAAATGATCCTTCAGCACTGCAAGATACCTAGTGAAGACAGATTTCCCTATACTTCTCAAAGTTTCTGTGTAACTTTAACAAATTAGGATCATACTTTGTATATATGTGTATCTTTTACAAATGACCTTGCACTTTGTATTTCTTGCTTTAAGATAAAACTGAAAAACAGACTTCATTAAAGAAAGCTTCATTACTTTCTATGGGCCCGATAAATAAATCTTCTATAGTTTGAAGAGAAATTTAAGAGCAGACTTCTCAGGGAATGAACTCACTGAATTATATAAGGAAAAAGGGGGGAACCTGGAAGTCCTAGAGAGATGCCTTCAATTAAATAAGTGTATTGAGAATTTTCAACAAACTTCACAGCTGGTGAGAAGAAGCAGTAAAACTAGCTTGTTTAAAATGCTTACAGCATTTCACAAGACTTGTGAGAGAGTTTCAGACATACCCTGGGAACTTCCCTGGATAGAGCTTGCTGATTGGTGGCTACATTTATCCACCAGTCAGCAAACGCAACCCAGGTACTGAACAAAAAAGTGGCCGGCTCCTAAGCGTTCATTCTTGCTTTTTAAATAAAGATTACAAGATAATAAAGAAAAATGATAATAGGAGTAAATTAGAAAGTTGCTTAAAATTACATGCTCTATCTGAATCATGAAAGAAAAAAAAATGTGATTAGCATCCCTTTAAGAAAATAAATAAAGAAAAACATAGGGTGGGGTCTCATGTACTCTCATCATAATGAAATAAATGAATTTATCAGGTAAGTATAAACTTGTCTTCTTTCAAACAGGTGGTGAGAGTCCACGATCCATTACTAAATCCACAACCCCACAAAAACCCAAAAAGAGCTCTTTTTTTAAAATGCACTTAAAACTTAAACAATCAGGCAAAAATAAATCAAGCTGAGACATTTGCCTGAAGGACCTTCCTACCAAAGGCCACCTCAAAGGAAGCAAAAACATAAAAATGGTAGAATTTAGTAAAAGTATGCAAAGAAGACCAAGTAGCCGCCTTGCAAATTTGGACAAATGAAGCTTCATTCTTAAAATCCCAAGAAGTGGCAAATGACCTAGTAGAATGAGCAATAATCAGTTTTGGTGGAGCGTCCTCCAACACCCGGTCAATTACCGTTTGGTGAAGCGTCCTCCAGCACCCCCGGTCAATTACCGTTTGGTGAAGGCTCCTCCCAAATTCGTAACCGCTCTTAATGTGATGCCTCAGTGGGTGATTCTGTTCATGGGGGGATCCCATGCATGGAAAAATTGCAAAAACACTGACAAGTCACTTTGCTCGTTTCACTCCTCCTTCACGGCAGCATGGAGCTTCTTCCGAGTGGTGCTGTCACCTCAGTCTCTGGCCTTCTTATTGGTCTCCATGATCACATGTTATAATAACCGTCAATCCATTGATGGTTTAGTGTTATGTCCTTAGCTAATTTTACGCTTGCATTAGTTGTAAACATTTGATTGTATAGAAGATGCTTAAGCAGGTGAATGTTTTCGACATATGATTTTGCATGTACTGCACATAATATTCATAAACATTTTAAAACAAATCTACAATACACTGATAAATCTTTATTTAAATCTAAAGCTTTTAAGCTCTCAAATATTTTAGCATATATTTACAATTATCACAATATTTAGATCACAATTGAAAAAATGATGGTTGGAAAACCAAGCACAGAAAATAACAGGATGTTCTCCATGTAATCATTGTGTCTGTTGCCAATTTGTGCAGAGAACAAAATCTTTCTGTACAAACACTGGAGTGTTCATTAATTGTTCAACAACAGGTGTGCTTTATCTGTTATATTGCTCTTGCAAATGTTTCTGTGTAGGGAAGACCTATAGTGAATTTCAGTCACGAATCACAGAGCATAGGGAAGACATCAAGGACTTTAATATTGATAGTCCAGTGGCAAGACATTTTGCACAATTTCATGGATCAAAAATGGATGATTTGCATTTTATTGGTATAGAGTCAGTAAAACTTGGTAGACGAGGAGGGGACATTGATACGATTTTATTACAGAAGGAAACAGGGTTGAAGTATAAGCTAAAAACACTCTCACCAAAAGGTTTAAATGAAAAGCTGGAATTTGCATCCTTCCTTATATGACATCGTCTTTTCAATTGCGATTGGTATGTTTGGAATCTCATTGTTAACACGCATCTAAAATATTGTGATAATTGTAAATATAAGCTAAAACATTTGAGAGCTAAAAATGTTTATGAATATTATATGCAGTACACACAAAATCATTGAGAGAGACAGCCCTAGTAGAATGAGACGTAATTCTCTCAGAAGGCTGTTGTCCAGCTGTCTCATAAGCTAACCGGATAACTCTTCTCAACCAGAGAGAAAGAGTAGTAGAAGTGGCCTTCTGACCCTTACGCTTACCAGAGAAAACAACAAACAGGGCAAAATCTTTAGTAGCTTGAAGGTAAAATTTTAGAGCATGCACAACATCCAGGTTATGCAACAGACGTTCCTTCTGAGAAGAAGAATTAGGACAAAAGGAAGGAACAGCAATTTCATGATTGATATTGCGATCCGATACCACCTTAGGAAGAAATCCCAACTTAGTATGAAGGACCGCATGAAAGCTCGGAAACTCTGCAAGCAGAAGAAATAGCGAGAAGAAACAAAACTTTCCAAGATAACAACTTAATATTAACCGAATGCATCGGCTCAAACGGAGCCTGCTGCAAAACTTTAAGAACAAGATTAAGGCTCCAAGGAGGAGCAACAGACTTAAACACAGGCATGATTCTGACTTGGGCCTGAACAAAGGATTGAACATCTGGCAGATCTGCCAGACGTTTGTGCAGAAGAATAGAGAGTGCAGATATCTGACCCTTCAGAGGACTGACAAACCTTTCTCCAGGCCCTCCTGAAGAAAGGACAACATTTGGGGTACCCTTACCCTGCTCCAAGAGAAACCCTTCGATACACACCAATAAAGGTATTTACGCCATACCTTATGGTAAATCTTACAAGTAACAGGTTTACAAGCCTGGTATCAATGACCTTCTGAGAAAAACCACACCTAGCTAAGACTAGACATTAAATCTCCAAGCAGTGAGCTTCAGAAAATCTAGATTGGGCTAGAGGAAGGCACCCTGAAGTAGAAGGTCCTTCATCAGAGGCAACCTCCAAGGGGGAAGAGATGACATCTTCACCAGATCTGCGAACCATTCCATGTATACCAGCTGATCTATATAGCCTCAACATACCCCCAGTTTTAACGTTCATTAGGGAGAAACTTAGAGGGTGGCAAAACTTACCGTTATCTATCTCCGGATGAATCACTTTATTCAAGATGGTTCTCTTCCCTAAGCTGCTCTATATCTTACAGAACAACGCAATACTATTACTAGAGAGGGATATTCGACTATTAAATAGTATGCTCAGAAAATTTATATGGCAGTATAAAAGACCTAGGATAGCGCTTTCTAAACTATCTCTTGCTAGAGATTACGGAGGCTTTGCTCTACCAGATATATGATTATATAATCTTGCCTGTCTGGCGCGCATAGTGGCAGATTGGATTTTTTCTAAGGACTATATCCTGAATAATGCACTTGAGGAAAGTATATGTGACCCATATCTTCCGCGAACATTAATTCACTGTGAGCCGAAGGAGTTGCCAAACAAGATTAAGAGACTCAAATCCTATTTTCAACCAATAAAGGCTTGGTGGAAGATAGGTAATCTTTTATCAGTAAACTGCAGGGTCTCTCAATATTTACCTCTGATTGGAAACCCAAATTTTCAAGCCGGCTTAAATGCAGCAGTTTTTAAAAAATGGCATATCCTAGGGTTGGATAGGATAGTGTACCTCATTGACCAAGAGAAAAACTGTGTTAAAACATTTGAGGAACTTAAAAATGAATTTCATATTATCAATAAAGAGTTCTTTGCATACCTGCAGATAAGGCACTATGCGCTAGAATTAATAAAGGTAGCCAATCAGTGTTGGGCTTTGGGCAATCTGGAAAACTGGCCAACTCTGGTCAAGAAAGGACGTATGTCTATTACTTCTTGCTATTATCTCCTGGGATCTAGTAAGGGAATCCCCACTCTTGGAAAAATTGCTTCTGGCTGGAACTTGATGTTACCACAAAATAGCATTGACCCTAAATTTATACAAGAATCCATTTATAAAGTTTCACAGGCTACTCTCTCAGCAACGTGGAGAGAAGCACACCTCAAATTACTTCATAAATTCTATTACACTCCTGAAAAAGGTTATAAACTGCGGAATTCAAGTTTTAACAAATGCCCCAAATGCTCTTTCACAGCCGCAGATCTTTTGCACATGCTCTGGAAATGTCCAAGGATCAGACACTTCTGGAGGAAGTTAGAATTTTGGCTAAACTCAGCACTTAAGATCTCCCCTCTGGCATTGACACCAATCCAGGTTTCATTTTGTTTAAAAAATGAGGAGGAACATCAACCCAGTGAAAAATTAATAACTCTCTCTCTCTTGGCAGCCAGACATTTAATTTAAAAAAAATGGAAGACAAGAGAGACACCAAGTATCCCAGAGGTCAAGAACTACTTGAAGAAGCAATGCATATTAGAACAACGGGACACTAACATAGATAATGAACTAGACATCAGACAATTTTTCAGCAAATGAGCACCCTTTATTAAGTCACTCCGGACAACTGAGATTGACTATATAATCTTCCCATTTAGAAATTCAGAGCTGATACTTCTGGGTATATGGTAATTATCAATAAGGATAGCTTAAGATGAAGAACAGGTATATGACGCTTGTCCCCCCTTAGTGCCTTTTTTTTCCTCTCTTCTCCTTTTATTTTAATTATAGATAATTTTTTTCTGGTTTTTTTTTGTTCGGATAATTGTTGTAGGTAGAGAGTAATATTGAAAATTGAAGATTCAGCAGTATAAGATAGAAATCTAAGGCTGCTTTCTGTTAATTTTTTAAATAATGTCAACTGTGACTTAAACTTTGTTTATGTTATATTATGTTTTGTTGATATGACTATATTTATTATCGGCCTTGCATGGCGCAAAAAAACTTTATGCTGCTGAGCCTAAAAATAAATGATTTAAATACAAATGGGAGAACATAAAACATCATATCTAAGAAGGATTTTGCAACGAATAATGCATATCTGTTGACAAATTAATATATTTAAATTTTTTCGTTGATTTCTGTCATCCATTTCAAAAGAACTCTTGCTAATTACAACTTTCCAATTTACTTCTCTTATATAATTTGTTTTGTTCTCTTGGTATCCTTGGTTGAAAAGGACACCTAGGTAGGCTCAGAAACTGCTGATTGGTGGCTGCACATATATGCCTCATGTTATTGGCTCCCCAACGCATACAGCTGGCTCCCAGTAGTGCATTGCTGATTCTTCAACAAAAGATACCAAGAAAATGAAGCAAATTAGATAATATAAATAAATTGGTAAGTTTAAAATTGTATGTTCTATCTCAATCATGAAAGTTTAATTCTGACTTTATTATCCCTTTAAGTCATCCCTGATAGGCTGATGAACATTTTGCTTATGTGATCACAATTTTTCTCTAACAATGTAGTGCCCACTACTACAATGCTACTATAAACGACATTTCTTGGCTAAAGTATTTATTATTATTATCATCAATTATGATAAAGTATTTGTATGAAAACTATGACAAATATGAAAAACTGAGTCCTAAATAAAAATATGTAAAGGAGCAGAACCAATGGCACCACCTTAGGAATAATAATCAGCTATGATAAATATTTTTTCAATCTTATAGTCCGATTGAATATATATTATTAGTATTGCTGATAGGTGCTGTGTATTAAATAAAGTATTGACAAAGGAGGAGCCCACCAATTGCAAAAGAATACACTAATAGCAGTTTAAATAAAAATATGTCAATATTAACAGGTAAATTCTAAGTCAACATAACATGAAATGCATTGTGACATTGCTCAACAATGACTGATACGCATTTTTCTTATCAAGCAAAATTCAAACTCTCTCATTATTTGAAATAAAGTTTGGTGATAACAATGTCCCTTATCTTACTTCCTTACGGCTTATTTCTTTGTGTGCACAAATATTAACTGCTGTACTCTACTCCTTTTTATTTGTAACTAGATAACAGTATGCTTATTTATACGCTTATGGTTCTGTTAATAACAAGTGTGTTTCGCTTCCCTGGAATTATTTAAAAGGGACATGAAACATATTTTTTCAGGGGCGAAACTACAGGGGGGTGCAGAGGTCGCAGGTGCGACTGGGCCCCTGAGGGTGGGGGCCCAGCTAAAAAAAAATAAAAAAAATTTAAATAAAAAAACGTTAACCTACCACTGCCTGCACTGATATCATGTGAGTGTGACATGACTACAGGGGCTAGTATTTCTGTTTTACCCATTGGTGTTTATGTGTGTGTGTGTGTGTATGTATGTGACTGTGTGTGTATTTATGCATGTATGTGTGTTTGTGTATGTTTGTGGAACCAGCAAATTACAGACCTTGTTACTACAGCATTGGTGGGGCAGGGGGTGAACATTATACAGTACCACTATATACAGTATGGGGGGTGGACCATGTCACTGACTACTGTGATAACTTTATAAAGTACTGGGGCGGGTAGGGTCAGGCCAGCCATCTCACCGGCAGATTACAGACTGTGTCACTAACTCACTATATACAGTACTGGGGGGTTAAATAGTGTCACTATATATATACAGTAATAGGGGGTCAGACCATCTCACAGACTGTGGGCACAGGGTACCTCCTTTTGCAGACATGTAATCTGATTCACATTTTTTCTGTGTTAAATATTTAAAAAAAAAAATGTAATAAATTCACCTTTTTTTGGAGGGGGGAGGGGTGGTGGGGGGGCCCTTCTTAGATTCTTGCACCAGGGCCCTGTGGTTTCTAGTTACGCCTCTGTATTTTTTATTTATTTCAAGCAAAAGCAGAAACTATAAAATCTATCGGCTAGATTACGAGTTTGGCGTTATAAGCTGTGCGTTGCTAACGAGCAGTTTATGCTCACCGCTCACTTACAGACAGCGCTGGTATTAGAGGTTTTGACAAACCCGGCATTAACCGCAAAAAAGTGATCGCAGAGCAAAATTTTGCTCCACATCTCACCTCAATATCTGCGCTGCTTACGTTAGAGGTGAGCTGGCTGAACGTGCTCGTGCACGATTTCCCCATAGGAATCAATGGGGGAGAGCCGGCTGAAAAAAAGTCTAACACCTGCAAAAAAGCAGCGTTTAGCTCCCAACGCAGCCCCATTGATTCCTATGGGGAAAAACATTTATGTCTACACCTAACACCCTAACATGAACCCCGAGTCTAAACATCCCTAATCTTACACTTATTAACCCCTAATCTGCCGCCCCCGACATCGCCGACACCTACATTATATTATTAACCCCTAATCTGCTGCTCTGGACACCACCGCCACCTACATTATACTTATGAACCCCTAATCTGCTGCCCTCAATATCGCTGACACCTACATTATATTTAATAACCCCTAATCTGCCGCCCCCAATGTCGCCGCAACCTACCTACACTTATTAACCCCTAATCTGCCGCCCCCAACGTCGCCGCCACTATGTTAAAGTTATTAACCCCTAAACCTAAATCTAACCCAAACCCTAACACCCCCTAACCTAAATATAATTTAAATAAATCTAAATAAAATTACTATCATTAACTAAATTATTCCTATTTAAAACTAAATTCTGACCTATAAAATAAACCCTAAGATAGCTACAATATAACTTATAGTTACATTGTATCTAGCTTAGGGTTTATTTTTATTTTGCAGGCAAGTTAGTATTTATTTTAACTAGGTACAATAGTTATTAAATAGTTATTAACTATTTAATAACTACCTAGCTTAAATAAAGACAAAAGTACCTGTAAAATAAAACCTAACCTAAGGTACAATTACACCTAACCCTACCACTATAATTAAATTAATTCCCTAAATTAAATAAAATTAAGTACAAAAACCCCCACTAAATTACAGAAAATAATTACAAAATTACAAGATTTTTAAACTAATTACAAATCCCCCTAACAAAATAAAAAAGCCCCCCCAAAATAAAAAAGCCCTACCCTACACTAAATTACAAATAGCCCTTAAAAGGGCCTTTTGCGGGGCATTGCCCCAAAGTAATCAGCTCTTTTACCTGTAAAAAAAATAAATTACAGATCCCCCCCAACATTAAAACCCACCACCCACACAACCAACCCTACTCTAAAACCCACCCAATACCCCCTTAAAAAAACTTAACACTAACCCCTGGCGCGGAGCTGGCATTCTATTGGCTGTTCCAATCATCAGCCAATCGGATTTTTTCTACCTTAATTCCGATTGGCTGATAGAATTCTATAAGCCAATCGGAATTGAAGGGACGCCATCTTGGATGACGTCACTTAAAGGTACCGTCATTTAGTAAGAAGACTCCGGATGAAGAGGATGCTCCGCGTCGGATGTCTTTAAGATGGACCCGCTGCGTGCCGGATGGATGAAGATAGAAGATGCCGTCTGGATGGAGACTTCTGCCCGTCTGGAGGACCACTTCTGCCCGGTTTGGATGAAGACTTCTGCCCGTTTGGAGGACCACTTCTGCCCGGTTGGATGAAGACGTCTCCCGGTAGGGTGATCTTCTGGGGGTTAGTGTTAGGATTTTTTTAAGGGGGTATTGGGTGGGTTTTAGAGTAGGGTTGGTTGTGTGGGTGGTGGGTTTTAATGTTGGAGGGGATCTGTAATTTTTTTTAGAGGTAAAAGAGCTGATTACTTTGGGTCAATGCCCTGCAAAAGGCCCTTTTAAGGGCTATTTGTAATTTAGTGTAGGATAGGGCTTTTTTATTTTTTTGGGGGGGGGGCTTTTTTATTTTGTTAGGGGGATTAAATTAGGTGTAATTAGTTTAAAAATCTTGTAATTTTTTTTAATTATTTTCTGTAATTTAGTGTTTGGGTTTTTTTGTACTTTAGATAATTTAATTTAATTTAGGGAATTAATTTAATTATAGTGGTAGTGTTAGGTGTAATTGTAACTCAGGTTAGGTTTTATTTTACAGGTACTTTTATCTTTATTTTAGCTAGGTAGTTATTAAATAGTTAATAACTATTTAATAACTATTCTACCTAGTTAAAATAAATACAAACTTGCCTGTAAAATAAAAATAAACCCTAAGCTAGCTACAATGTAACTATTAGTTATATTGTAGCTAGCTTAGGGTTTATTTTATAGGTAAGTATTTAGTTTTAAATAGGAATAATTTAGTTAATGATAGTTATTTTATTTATATTTATTTAAATTATATTTAAGTTAGGGGGAGTTAGGGTTAGACTTAGATTTAGGGGTTAATAACTTAAATATAGTGGCGGCGACGTTGGGGCGGCAGATTAGGGGTTAATAAATGTAGGTAGGTGTCGGCGATGTTAGGGACGGCAGATTAGAGGTTAATAAAATTTAACTAGTGTTTGCGAAGCGGGAGTGCGGCGGTTTAGGGGTTAATATATTTATTATAGTGGTGGCAATGTCCGGTTTGGCAGATTAGGGGTTCAATTTTTTTTTAAGTGTTTGCGATGTGGGGGGGCCTCGGTTTAGGGGTTAATAGGTAGTTTATGGCTGTTAGTGTACTTTTTAGCACTTTAGTTAAGAGTTTTATGCTACGGCGTTGTAGTGTAAAACTCTTAACTACTGACTGTGGTACCAGGCTTGACAGGAGAGGGTCTATCGCTCACTTTTTGGCAGACTCGTAATACCGGCGCTATGCAAGTCCCATTGAAAAAATATGATATGCAATTGACGTAAGTGGATTTGCGGTATTTCCGAGCCTGGCCAAAAAAGTGAGCGGTGCACTTGTTCCTGCAAGACTCGTAATACCAGCGGGCGTTAAAAAGCAGTGTTGGGACCGACCAACGCTGCTTTTTAAGCCTAACGCAAGACTCGTAATCTAGCCGTTTATTTTTTAAACAAAAATAAATGTTCCTATCTCTAAATAACCCCCCCCCTGTATGCTAAAACAGCTGTCAGAGTTGCTCCCAATGAGAAATAAATACTGCCATTTGCAGTAGGCATTTCCTGCCAGTTTCCATTTCAAACATTTTTACTAAAAGGGACAGTAGTCATAGTAGACATTCATGATTTAGACAGAACATACAATTTTAAACAACTTTCCAATTTACTTCTATTATTTAATTTGCTTCCTTCTCTTGTGAACCTTTACTCAAAGGTTTATCAGGAGCAGCTGCAGTCATGAGACCTAAAACTTCCATTCACATAGCCACTGAAGGGAATGACTGAAGGTTTAGACAAGCTAAAACTACCTTCATCTCTTGTCTGTCAAAGAAAGAGTCATGGACACTGAATCTATCTGGAAACCAAAAAAGGTGACCTTTGAGGATTCAAAACACTCTTTTGTAAATTGATCCTCCAACCATGTCTTTGAAGAAACCACACAAGTTGTTTTCGTGTGAGATATCGTCCAAATAAGGAAACACCACAATACCCTGCTCTCAGATTACAGATAGAAGGGCACAAGAACCTTTGAAAAGATTCTCTGAGCTGTCGCTAGGCCAAACGGAAGAGCGACAAATTGGTAATGCTTGTCTAGAAAGGAGAATTTCAGAAACCGATAGTGATCTGGATGAATCGGAATGTGAAGATAAGCGTCCTGTAAGTCTATTGTGGACATAAAATGACCTTAATGAACAAAAGGCAAAATAGACCTTATAGTCACTATGTTAAAAGTTGGGACTCTTACAAAACGATTTAAAGTTTTCAGATCCAGAATTGGTCGGAATGAATCTTCCTTCTTTGGGACAATGAACAGATCTGAATAAAAACCCAAACCCTGTTCCTGTAGAGGAACTTGAACAATCACCCCTGAAAGCTCTAGATCTGAAACACACTTGAAAAAAGCCTGAGCCTTCAAAGTGTTTGTTGGAACATGGGAAAGAATCTTCCCATGGGAGGTCTTATTCTGAAACCTATTTGATACCCGTGAGAAACAATATCCTGAATCCACTGATTTTGGACAGTCTTAGGGGCTGTATTTGGTTTCTTATAAGGCTTGTATTTATTCCAATTTGTGGATGGTCTCCAATTGGAACTAGAGGCCTTATGGGAAGGAATGGTTTATTGTTCCTTAATCTGACAAAAGGAACAAAACCAATTGGGAGCTTTAAATATACCCTTAGATTTCTTATCTTGGGGCAAAAAACTCCCTTACCCCCAGTGATAGTGGAGATAATAGAATCCAATTGAGAACCAAATAAATGATTACCTTGAAAAGATAGAGATAGTAATCTAGATTTAGACACCA
Source organism: Bombina bombina (assembly GCF_027579735.1). NCBI lineage: Eukaryota > Metazoa > Chordata > Amphibia > Anura > Bombinatoridae > Bombina > Bombina bombina. The sequence continues at coordinate 648,977,563 of NC_069504.1, forward strand.
TATCAGCATTCCATGATTTAAGCCATAAAGCTCTTCTAGATAGAATAGCTAACAACATAGATTTGATATTAATCTTAATGACATCAAAAATAGCATCACAAATGAAATGATTAGCATGTTGAAGTAAAAGAACAATGCTAGACAAATCAGAATCTGATAACTGGTGTGTTAAACTGTCTAACCAAAAAGTTGAAGCAGCAGCAACATCAGCCATAGAAATAGCGGGTCTAAGAATATAGCCAGTATGTAAATATGCCTTACTAAGATAAGATTCAATCTTCCTATCTAAGGGATCCTTAAAAGAACTACTATCTTCCATAGGAATAGTAGTACGTTTGGCAAGAGTAGAAATAGCGCCATCAACCTTAGGGACTTTCTCCCAAAGCTCTAAATTAGACACAGGTAAAGGATACAATTTTTTAAACATAGAAGAAGGATTAAAAGTACCACCAGGTTTAGACCATTCATTAGTAATCATATTAGAGATAGCATCTTTGAATAGGAAAAACTTCAGGAGTAACCACAGAAGTCTTAAACACATAATTCAAACGTTTGCTATTCTTGTTATCAAGAGGACTAGATTCCCCAATACCCAAAGTAAACAATACTTCCTTTATCAAAGAACGAATATATTCAATCTTAAAAAGAAAGGTTGATTTATCAATTTTAGTGTCTGAAGTAGGATCCTCTGAGCCAGAGAAATCCTCATCAGCAGAAAATACTTCAGCATGCTGTTGATCAATACAAACTTCATCAGATTTATGAGAAGTTAGGAGAGACCTTTTATGTTTATTTGAAGGCGGAATCACAGTCATAGCCTTCTCTATGGCTGCAGCAATATAATATTTTATATCTACAGGAATATCATGTACATTAGAATGTGAAGGTTTAACAGTTTGATATATTTGTACTTATAGAAACATTATCAGCATGAAATAATTTCTCATAACAAGTGCCACATATCTGAGCTGAAGAAGGAAGATCAGCTAATTTACAACATACACACTTAGCTTTGGTAGATGTGTTTTCAGGCAACTTGGTTCCTACAGTAACATCAGAGGCAGGATCAGTTTAAGACATCTTGCAAAAAGTAACAAAAAATAACATTTAAACAAAATATCCAATTTCCTCAAAATAGCAGTTTCAGGAATAGGAAAAAATGCTTATGAAAAAAAAAAACGTATAAAAAAAAAAAATTGCGTCACCAGACACAAGAAATGACGTGACGTGCGTCACAACAAACACAACCTCCGCACTAAAAATATTCGCACCAAGAATGACGCAATTTGCCCGCAAAAATTTTAAAAAACAGACCGAAGTTACAACTAGCTGGAACCCCAGGTTAGAAAAAAATTATTTAATTTCTCCCAAAACATAATTTTCCATGCTGAAACTGTTAGGCTGCAAAGGGAAATAAACATAGACCTGACTCACGGCAAATATATTCAATATATTTTAAAATTTTAAAATATAAAGTGCCAAACATTGTTTAGTGTGTCTTAAAAAGATATATACTTACCTGAAGACACCGATCCACATATAGTAGACAGCCAAACCATTACTGAAACATATCAGCAGAGGTAATGGTAGAGGAGTATAGTGACGATCTGTAAAGGGAGGTGGCAGATGAATCCCCATGACCGAATTTACAGAGAGCCTTAAAATAGATTTCCCATAGGTGAAAACATGGCATCATCAGGCAATAATCCCTTCACATCCCTCAGCCAAACACTGTACTTTGAGAGGAATTGGGCTTCAAAATGCATAGAAGTGCCTTTCACAGAAGAAATCAAGCACTACTTGCTTCACCACCCTCCAACGAGGTATGAGTGAGGTGTATTTATAGGCATTTTGAGGTTTGGGAAACTTTGCCCCCTCCTGGTAGGAATGTATATCCCATAGTCACTAGCTCATGGACTCTTGCCACTTACATGAAAGAAAGGACAATTTTGCGCTACACTCGTAATCTGGGTCTAATTAAATAGTAGATAGAATGATGCTTTAAAAGAAAAGATGAGTCTGAGAATAACATGTAGATGTATTTTTAAAGTTTCATTAGCTGTTTAAATATTGACAAAATCATTGTAAAGTTTAACGGCTAGATTTAGAGTTTTGTCGGTAACGACCCGCATAGCTAACGCTGGCTTTTTTCTGGCCGCACCATAAAAATAACTCTGGTATTGAGAGTCCACATAAAGGCTGCGTTAGGCTCCAAAAAAGGAGCGTAGAGCATATTTAACGCAGCTTTAACTCTCGATACCAGAGTTGCTTACGCAAGCGGCCAGCCTCAAAAACGTGCTCGTGCACGATTCCCCCATAGAAAACAATGGGGCTGTTTGAGCTGAAAAAAAAACTAACACCTGCAAAAAAGCCGCGTTCAGCTCCTAACGCAGCCCCATTGTTTGCTATGCGGAAACACTTCCTACGTCTGCACCTAACACTCTAACATGTACCCCGAGTCTAAACACCCCTAACCTTACACTTATTAACCCCTAATCTGCCGCCCCCACTATCGCTGACACCTGCATATTATTATTAACCCCTAATCTGCCGCTCCGTAAACCGCCGCTACTTACATTATCCCTATGTACCCCTAATCTGCTGCCCTAACACCGCCGACCCCTATATTATATTATTAACCCCTAATCTGCCCCCCTCAACGTCGCCTCCACCTGCCTACACTTATTAACCCCTAATCTGCCGACCGGACCTGAGCGCTACTATAATAAAGTTATTAACCCCTAATCCGCCTCACTAACCCTATAATAAATAGTATTAACCCCTAATCTGCCCTCCCTAACATTGCCGACACCTAACTTCAATTATTAACCCCTAATCTGCCGACTGGAGCTCACCGCTATTCTAATAAATGTATTAACCCCTAAAGCTAAATCTAACCCTAACACCAACACCCCCCTAAATTAAATATAATTTTAATCTAAAGAAATTAATTAACTCTTATTAAATAAATTATTCCTATTTAAAGCTAAATGCTTACCTGTAAAATAAATCCTAATATAGCTACAATATAAATTATAATTATATTATAGCTATTTTAGGATTAATATTTATTTTACAGGTCATTTTGTATTTATTTTAACCAGGTACAATAGCTATTAAATAGTTAAGAACTATTTAATAGCTAAAATAGTTAAAATAATTACAAAATTACCTGTAAAATAAATCCTAACCTAAGTTACAATTAAACCTAACACTACACTATCAATAAATTAATTAAATAAAATACCTATAATTATCTACAATTAAACCTAACACTACACTATCAATAAATAAATTAAATACAATACCTACAAATAACTACAATGAAATAAACTATCTAAAGTACAAAAAATAAAAAAGAACTAAGTTACAAAAAATAAAAAAATATTTACAAACATCAGAAAAATATTACAAAAATTTTAAACTAATTACACCTACTCTAAGCCCCCTAATAAAATAACAAAGCCCCCCAAAATAAAAAAATGCCCTACCCTATTCTAGATTACTAAAGTTCAAAGCTCTTTTAACTTACCAGCCCTGAACAGGGCCCTTTGCGGGGCATGCCCCAAGAAGTTCAGCTCTTTTGCCTGTAAAAAAAAACATACAATACCCCCCCCCCCCAACATTACAACCCACCACCCACATACCCCTAATCTAACCCAAACCCCCCTTAAATAAACCTAACACTAAGCCCCTGAAGATCTTCCTACCTTATCTTCACCATACCAGGTTCACCGATCGATCCAGAAGAGCTCCTCCGATGTCCTGATCCAAGCCCAAGCGGGGGGCTGAAGAGGTCCATGATCCGGCTGAAGTCTTCATCCAAGCGGGGCAGAAGAGGTCTTCCATCCGATTGAAGTCTTCATCCAAGCGGGATCTTCTATGGTCATCCATCCGGAGCGGAGCGGCAGGATCCTGAAGACCTCCGACGCGGAACATCCATCCTGGCCGACGACTGAACGACGAATGAAGGTTCCTTTAAATGACGTCATCCAAGATGTCGTCCCTCGAATTCCGATTGGCTGATAGGATTCTATCAGCCAATCGGAATTAAGGTAGGAATATTCTAATCAGAATCAAGTTCAATCCGATTGGCTGATCCAATCAGCCAATCAGATTGAGCTCACATTCTATTGGCTGTTCCGATCAGCCAATAGAATGCGAGCTCAATCTGATTGGCTGATTGGATCAGCCAATCGGATTGAACTTGATTATGATTGGCTGATTCCATCAGCCAATCAGAATATTCCTACCTTAATTACGATTGGCTGATAGAATCCTATCAGCCAATCGGAATTCGAGGGACGCCATCTTGGATGACGTCCCTTAAAGGAACCGTCATTCTTCAGTTGGACGTCGCTGAAAGAAGACTCGGATGAAGATAGAAGATGCCGCTTGGATCAAGATGGTTGCCGGTCCGGATCGCCTCTTCTTCCCGGATAGGATGAAGACTTTGGAGCCTCTTCTGGACCTCTTCAGCCACCGGATGATGGATCGCCAGCCCCCGCTTGGGTTGGATGAAGATTTTGGAGCCAGGACGGATCGGTGATACCTGGTGAGGTGACGACAAGGTAGGATGATCTTCAGGGGCTTAGTGTTAGGTTTATTTAAGGGGGGGTTTGGGTTAGATTAGGGGTATGTGGGTGGTGGGTTGTAATGTTGGGGGGGGTATTGAATGTTTTTTTTTACAGGCAAAAGAGCTGAACTTCTTGGGGCATGCCCCGCAAAGGGCCCTGTTCAGGGCTGGTAAGGTAAAAGAGCTTTGAACTTTAGTAATTTAGAATAGGGTAGGGCATTTTTTATTTTGGGGGTCATTGTTATTTTATTAGGGGGCTTAGAGTAGGTGTAATTAGTTTAAAATTGTTGTAATATTTTTCTTATGTTTGCAAATATTTTTTTATTTTTTGTACTTTAGTTAGTTTATTTCATTGTAGTTATTTGTAGGAATTGTATTTAATTTATTTATTGATAGTGTAGTGTTAAGTTTAATTGTAGGTAATTGTAGGTATTTTATTTAATTAATTTAATGATAGTATAGTGTTAGGTTTAATTGTAACTTAGGTTAGGATTTATTTTACAGGTAATTTTGTAATTATTTTAACTAGGTAACTATTAAATAGTTCTTAACTATTTAATAGCTATTGTACATGGTTAAAATAAATACAAAGTTACCTGTAAAATAAATATTAATCCTAAAATAGCTACAATATAATTATAATTTATATTGTAGCTATATTAGGATTTATTTTACAGGTAAGTATTTAGCTTTAAATAGGAATAATTTATTTAATAAGAGATAATTAATTTCGTTAGATGTAAATTATATTTAACTTAGGGGGATGTTAGTGTTAGGGTTAGACTTAGCTTTAGGGGTTAATACATTTATTAGAATAGCGGTGAACTCCAGTCGGCAGATTAGGGGTTAATAATTGAAGTTAGGTGTCGGCGATGTTAGGGAGGGCAGATTAGGGGTTAATACTATTTTTTATAGGGTTAGTGAGGCGGATTAGGGGTTAATAACTTTATTATAGTAGCGGTGCGGTCCGCTCGGCAGATTAGGGTTTAATAAGTGTAGGCAGGTGGAGGCGACGTTGAGGGGGGCAGATTAGGGGTTAATAAATCTAATATAGGGGTCGGCGGTGTTAGGGGCAGCAGATTAGGGGTACATAAGGATAACGTAGGTGGCGGCGCTTTGCGGTCGGCAGATTAGGGGTTAATAAGTGTAGGTAGCTGGCGGTGACGTTGTGGGGGGCAAATTAGGGGTTAATAAATATAATATAGGGGTCAGCGGTGTTAGGGGCAGCAGATTAGGGGTACATAAGGATAACGTAGTTGGCGGTCAGCAGATTAGGGGTTAAAAAAAATTAATCGAGTTGCGGCGATGTGGGGGGACCTCGGTTTAGGGGTACATAGGTAGTTTATGGGTGTTAGTGTACTTTAGAGTACAGTAGTTAAGATCTTTATGAACCGGCGTTAGCCCAGAAAGCTCTTAACTACTGACTTTTTTCCTGCGGCTGGAGTTTTGTCGTTAGATGTCCAACGCTCACTTCAGACACGACTCTAAATACCGGAGTTAGAAAAATCCCATTGAAAAGATAGGATACGCAATTTACGTAAGGGGATCTGCGGTATGGAAAAGTTGCGGCTGAAAAGTGAGCGTTAGACCCTATTTTGAGTGACTCCAAATACCGGAGGTAGCCTAAAACCAGCGTTAGGAGCCTCTAACGCTGGTTTTCACGGCTAACGCCAAACTCTAAATCTAGGCCTTAGTTTCTATAAAACAATGGGAGCTGCCATGTTGTAACTTAGGTTACCTTATCTATTGTGGCCAATGAGGGACAGTTATACATAGGTCACTAGAGTGTGCAGCCAATGGCTGTGTGGAATATAACAGTGTTCTGCACTTACATTTTTAACAGGAATTGAAAAGCTCACAATTTCAGAATGGAATTACAGGAAAATGGGACAAAATAAATAATGAAAGTATATTGCATAGTTTTTATTTGTATGTTTTTTTATATAAGATGTATAATTTAATATTACCACCTAAAAGTGTTAAATGTCCCTTTAAATATATGTGTAACCCTTTTGCAGGTGTTAAACACACAAGCATTTATGCAATAATAAAATGAGCCAACATTACATGAACTGTAAAGCTCAAAATTTCAGAATGGAATTACAGGAAAAGGGGACAAAATAAATAATAAAAGTATATTGCCGAGTTTTTTTTCTATATACAATATATAATTTTATATTATTATCTCAAAGTGTTTAATGTCCCTTTACTTCTTACTTATTCTTCGAATAGCCTTATGCATGTTCCAGGCATTATTTGCTTACAGTAACTGTGTTTACCACTTGAACTGACAGTTTATCCCATGCATCTAACATAGAAATAACTGTGCAGCAAAACAGTTAAGAAATATCAAAATGATATATAACATGGTAAAAAACAGATGCACTGGTACCTACTTATGCGATATGAAAAATGTGGCAATTATAGCACAAGGGGAAGATAAAATGATGTTCCTAAGCACTGCCTGTCACAAAATGCCCTAATCAAGCTGATTATAATAGATTTATTAATCTCACTTGCTTCCTTATCCCACACAACTAGTTTCTATTAATAGTCGAAGCTGCTTGTGCTTTGACCTTGTTGTTGATGTGAATCATAGGTCTTATCTGACAAGACAGTCACTATTTTCCAGAGCCTTATGTCATTATATCACATTTAGCAATAGTTTATAATTATTCTGTTTGATAATACACATTTTAGTTAAATACTAAGGGGGCGATTAATTATGCTGCGAATGCAGCAGTTTCCGTGCGAGCCTTCCGCTGCTCCTTAACTCGTCCCCCACCTTTGAGGCGGTGGACAGCAATCAGCCCGATCGGATACGATTGGGTTGATTGAAACCCCCTGCTATCGGCCTGATACGTGTCAGATGACATAGACAGTTCCGCTATCCCACACTCCTCTGTGTATGTCTACGGACTTGTAAGCTTTTTACAGCTCTACTAATAAATTTTGAAATTTTAAACTTTTATACTAGTGTGGTTCTGTATTGTTGCCTTTTTGCTCTTTCACTCGCTTTGGATACTTCTTACTTTGTATATTTTAAATATGCTGCCCAACGCTGTGCGACTTACCCTCTTCTTTGCACTAGGTTCTGTGCCGTGTCTATTGGCATCAGAACGAGGCTACCATTGGAGCCTATGGAAGCACGCTTTCGTGAACGAGGTCGCGTTCGCATTGCGCTTAACTTGTAATACCAGCACACATTTGTATGCACTGGTATTAGTGAGCGGAGTGCAAATATTGCATTAGAAAAAGCCCATTGTGTTAAAAAACAGCAAACAACTTACTTGTTTTCTTTTTACATGAGCACTTAGAAATTCTCAGTTTAGCCCCTGCTTACAGCTAGATGAGAGAGCTACCATTACAGAAAAAAACTGGGCTAACCCTCGCTGTACAGACGAGTGGCAATGTGCCCTCCTTAGGAAAGTACAGGGCTCACTGCCTTTGAACATTCCAAGCACAGTGCTAATGAATGTAAATCTCAGCAGTGTAAAGGGGCATATTTTCAAAACATGTAACATAATATGTGTTTCTTAACCACTGTATGGCGGTAGCAAGTGTTTAACATTGGAACCAAGTTTCGATGTAAACACTTGCTGGAAAAAGGACCACAGCACTTTTCCATTTTCTGTCCGTTTGTGACCAAGGCTATTTTTACATTTCTGCGGTGTTTGTGTTTAGCTGTAATTTTCCGCTTACTCATTTACTGTACCCACACATATTATATACCGTTTTTCTCGCCATTAAATGGACTTTATAAAGATATCATTATCTTCATCATATCTTATAATTTACTATAATTTTTTTTATAAAATATGATGAAAAACTAACTTTGACCCCCAAAATCTGTTACACATCTACAACCACCAAAAAACACCCATGCTAAATATTTTCTAAATTTTGTCCTGAGTTTAGAAATACCCGATGTTTACATGTTCTTTGCTTTTTTTGCAAGTTAAAAAATCCCAAAGTATTGATCTAGGTCCATTTTGGTATATTTCATGCCACCATTTCACCGTCAAATGCGATCAAATAAAAAAAAAATTGTTCACTTTTTCACAAACTTTAGGTCTCTCACTGAAATTATTTACAAACAGCTTGTGCAATTATGGCAAAAATGGTTGTAAATGCTTCTCTAGGATCCCCTTTGTTCAGAAATAGCAGACATATATAGCTTTGGTGTAGCTTTTTGGTAATTAAAAGGCCGCTAAATGCCACTGCGCACCACACGTGTATTATGCCCAACAGTGAAGGGGTTAATTAGGGAGCCTGTAGGGTTAATTTTAGCTTTAGTGTAGTGTAGTAGACAACCTCAAGTATTGATCTAGGCCCATTTTGCCACCATTTCACCACCAAATGCGATCAAATTAAAAAAAAAAATTTTTAATTTTTCACAATTTTAGGTTTCTCACAGAAATTATTTACAAACAGCTTGTGCAATTATGGCACAAATGGTTGTAAATGCTTCTCTGGGATCCCCTTTGTTCAAAAATAGCAGACATATATGGCTTTGGCATTGCTTTTTGGTAATTAGAAGGCCGTTAAATGCCACCATTTCACCGCCACATGCTGTCTGCCAGTACCCAGTTTACAATAAAAACAAAATTTATGCTTACCTGATAAATTTATTTCTCTTGTGGTGTATCCAGTCCACGGATTCATCCATTACTTGTGGGATATTCTGCTTCCCAACAGGAAGCTGCAAGAGGATCACCCACAGCAGAGCTGTCTATATAGCTCCTCCCCTAACTGCCACCACCCAGTCATTCGACCGAAGACAAGCAAGAGAAAGGAGAAACTATAGGGTGCAGTGGTGACTGTAGTTTAAAAAATAAAAAACACCTGCCTTAAAATGACAGGGCGGGCAGTGGACTGGATACACCACAAGAGAAATAAATTTATCAGGTAAGCATAAATTTTGTTTTCTCTTGTAAGGTGTATCCAGTCCACGGATTCATCCATTACTTGTGGGATACCAATACCAAAGCTATAGGACACGGATGAAGGGAGGAACAAGGCAGGCGCTTAAACGGAAGGCACCACTGCCTGTAAGACCTTTCTCCCAAAAATAGCCTCCGAAGAAGCAAAAGTATGAAATTTGTAGAATTTAGAAAAAGTATGAAGCGAAGACCAAGTCGCCGCCTTACAAATCTGTTCAACAGAAGCCTAATTTTTAAAGGCCCATGTGGAAGCCACCGCTCTAGTGGAATGAGCTGTAATTCTTACAGGAACCTGCTGGCCAGCAGTCTCATAAACTACGCGGATTATACTTCTTAACCAAAAAGAAAGAGAAGTTGCTGAAGCCTTTTGGCCTTTCCTCTGTCCAGAGTAGACAACAAACAATGCAGATGTTTGACGAAAATCTTTAGTAGCTTGTAAAGAAAACTTTAAAGCACGAACCACGTCAAGATTGTGTAATAGACGTTCCTTCTTTGAAGAAGGATTAGGACACAGTGACGGAACAACAATCTCTTGATTGATATTCTTATTGGATACCACCTTAGGAAGAATCCCAGGTTTGGTACGCAAAACTACCTTATCTGCATGGAAGATCAGATAAGGGGAATCACACTGCAAGGCAGATAACTCTGAAACTCTTCGAGCCGAAGAGATAGCTACCAAGAACAGAACTTTCCAAGATAAAAGCTTGATATCTATGGAATGCAGAGGTTCAAACGGAACCCCTTGAAGAACTTTAAGAACTAAATTTAAACTCCATGGCGGAGCAACAGGTTTAAACACAGGCTTGATTCTAACTAAAGCCTGACAAAACGCCTGAACGTCTGGAACATCCGCCAGACGCTTGTGCAAAAGAATAGACAGAGCAGAAATCTGTTCCTTTAATGAACTAGCTGACAATCCCTTCTCCAATCCTTCTTGGAGAAAAGATAATATCCTGGGAATCCTGACTTTACTCCATGAGTAACCCTTGGATTCACACCAATGAAGATATTTACACCATATCTTATGATAGATTTTCCTGGTGACAGGCTTTCGAGCCTGAATTAAAGTATCAATGACCGACTCGGAGAAACCACGTTTTGATCAAATCAAGCGTTCAATCTCCAAGCAGTCAGACGCAGAGAAATTAGATTTGGATGGTTGAAAGGACCCTGAAGTAGAAGGTCCAGCCTCAGCGGCAGAGTCCATGGTGGAAGGGATGACATGTCCACCAGATCTGCATACCAAGTCCTGCGTGGCCACGCAGGTGCTATCAAAATCACCGAAGCTCTCTCCTGCTTGATCTTGGCAATCAGACGAGGGAGCAGAGGAAACGGTGGAAACACATAAGCCAGGTTGAAGGACCAAGGCGCTGCTAGAGCATCTATTAGCGCTGCCTTGGGATCCCTGGACCTGGATCCGTAACAAGCAAGCTTGGCGTTCTGACGAGACGCCATGAGATCCAGTTCTGGTTTGCCCCAACGTTGAATCAACTGTGCAAACACCTCCGGATGGAGCTCCCACTCCCCCGGATGAAAAGTCTGTCGACTTAGAAAACACGCCTCCCAGTTCTCTACTCCTGGGATATGGATAGCTGATAGATGGCAAGAGTGAACCTCTGCCCATAGAATTATTTTTGAAACCTCCAACATTGCTAGGGAACTCCTTGTTCCCCCTTGATGGTTGATGTAGGCTACAGTTGTGATATTGTCCGACTGAAATCTGATGAACCTGACCGCAGCAAGCTGAGGCCAAGCCTGAAGGGCATTGAATAATGCTCTTAGTTCCAAAATGTTTATCGGAAGGAGTGCCTCCTCCTGAGTCCACGAGCCCTGAGCCTTCAGGGAGTTCCAGACTGTACCCCAGCCCAGAAGGCTGGCATCTGTCGTTACTATTGTCCAATCTGGCCTGTGGAAGGTCATACCCTTGGACAGATGGACCCGAGATAGCCACCAGAGAAGAGAATCTCTGGTCTCTTGATCCAGATTTAGTAGAGGGGACAAATCTGTGTAATCCCCATTCCACTGACTGAGCATGCAAAGTTGCAGCGGTCTGAGATGTAGACGGGCAAACAGCACTATGTCCATCGCCACTACCATTAAGCCGATTACTTCCATACACTAAGCCACTGAAGGGCGAGAAGTAGAATAAAGAACACGGCAGGAATTTAGAAGTTTTGACAACCTGGCCTCTGTCAGGTAAATCTTCATTTCTACAGAATCTATCAGAGTTCCTAGGAAGGAAACTCTTGTGAGAGGTGATAGAGAACTCTTTTCTTCGTTCACTTTCCACCCATGAGACCTCAGAAATGCCAGCACAACGTCCGTATGGGACCTGGCGATTTGAAAATTTGACGCCTGTATCAGAATGTCGTCTAAGTAAGGGGCTACTGCTATGCCCCGCAGCCTTAGGACCGCTAAGAGTGACCCTAGAACCTTCGTAAAGATTCTTGGTGCCGTAGCTAACCCAAAGGGAAGAGCCACAAACTGGTAATGCCTGTCTAGGAAGGCGAACCTGAGAAACCGATGATTATCTCTGTGTATCGGAATGTGAAGATAAGCATCCTTTAAGTCCACGGTAGTCATATATTGACCCTTCTGGATCATAGGTAGGATGGTTCGAATAGTCTTCATCTTGAAGGATGGGACCCTGAGAAATTTGTTTAGGATCTTGAGATCTAAGATTGGTCTGAAAGCTCCCTCTTTCTTGGGAACTACAAACAGATTTGAATAGAAGCCTTGCCCCTGTTCCTCCCTTGGAACTGGGTGGATCACTCCCATAATTAGGAGGTCTTGAACCCAATGTAAGAATGCCTTTCTCTATCTGGTTTGCAGATAATTGTGAGAGATGAAATCTCCCTTTTGGGAAGAAGCTTTGAAATCCAGAAGATATCCCTGGGACACAATTTCCAACGCCCAGGGATCCTGGACATCTCTTGCCCAAGCCTGGGCGAAGAGAGAAAGTCTGCCCCCTACATGATCTTTCATGCTGTCTTAGAGGCAGCACCAGGTTTTTTGGCCTGCTTTCCTTTGTTCCAAGCCTGGTTAGGTCTCCAGACCGGCTTGGACTGGGCAAAATTTCCCTCTTGTTTTGTATTAGAGGAAGTTGAAGCTGCGCCACTCTTGAAATTTCGAAATAAACGAAAATTAGTCTGTTTGGTCCTTAATTTGTTGGACCTATCCTGAGGAAGGGCATGACCTTTTCCTCCAGTAATATCAGAAATGATCTCCTTCAGTCCAGGCCCGAATAGGGTCTGCCCCTTAAAGGGAATATTGAGAAGCGCCTGAATAGCATAACCTGAATTTTTAGCCGTTAGCTTTGTTAAATGAACAACGGCGTCAGAAACAAATGAATTGGCTAGCTTGAGAGCTTTAAGCTTGTCAAGGATATCATCCAATGGGGTTTCTACCTGTAGAGCCTCTTCTAGAGACTCAAACCAGAAGGCCGCAGCAGCAGTGACAGGGGCAATGCATGCAAGGGGCTGGAGAATAAAACCTTGTTGAATAAAAATTGTCTTAAGGTAACCCTCTAATTTTTTGTCCATTGGATCTAGAAAAGCACAACTGTCCTCGACAGGGATAGTTGTACGCTTCGCTAGGGTAGAGACTGCTCCCTCCACCTTAGGGAGCGTTTGCCACAAGTCCCGTGTAGCGGCATCTATGGGAAACATCTTTTTAAAAACAGGAGGGGGAGAGAACGGAACACCTGGTCTATCCCATTCCTTAGTAATAATTTCTGAAAACCTCTTAGGTATTGGAAAAACATCAGTATAAACAGGCACTGCATAGTATTTATCCAATTTACACAATTTCTCTGGGACTACAATGGCGTCACAGTCATCCAGAGTTGCTAAAACCTCCCTGAGCAACATGCGGAGGTGTTCAAGCTTAAATTTAAATGTAGACATATCAGAATCAGGTTGAAGTGTCTTCCCTGAATCAGAAAAATCACCCACAGATAGAAGCTCTCCTTCTTCGGCTTCTGCACATTGTGAGGGTATATCAAACATAGCTACTAAAGCGTCAGAGAGCTCTGTATTTGTTCTAGCCCCAGAGCTGTCTCGCTTTCCTTGTAACCCTGGCAGTTTGGACAATACCTCTGTAAGGGTATGATTCATAACTGCCGCCATGTCTTGTAAAGTATACGCAATGGGCGCACTAGATGTACTTGGCGCCCCTTGAGCAGGAGTTATAGGCTCTTACACGTGGGGAGAGTTAGTCGGCATAACTTCCCCCTTGTCAATTTCCTCTGGTGATAAATCTTTTAAAGCCAGAATATGGTCTTTATAACTTATAGTAAGATCAGTACATTTGGTACACATTCTAAGAGGGGGTTCCACAATGACTTCTAAACATAATGAACAAGGAGTTTCCTCTATGTCAGACATGTTTAACAGACTAGTAATGAGACCAGCAAGCTTGGAAAACACTTTAATTAATGTGAAAAAGCAGATTATAAAAAACGGTACTGTGCCTTTAAGAGAAAAAAACAAACATAAAAACTGCAAAACAGTGAAAAAAGCAGTTAACTTTATGAAATTTTTACAGTGTGTATAACAGACTAAAATAGCATTGCACCCACTTGCAAATGGATGATTAACCCCTCAGGCTCAAAAACGAAGCAAAAAAATGGTAAAAACCGTTTTAACAGTCACAAGCAAACTGCCACAGCTCTACTGTGGCTCCTACCTTCCCATAAAATGACTTTTGTAGGCACAAAAACCCTTTACAGAGGGTCCAATATGTCAGGGGACTCCTTCAGGGAAGCTGGATGTCTCAGAATGTAAAAACAACTGCGCAATTAGAGCGCGAAAATAGGCCCCTCCCACCATGCACTCAAAGTGAAAGGGCCATAAATTTACTCCTAGGAGAAATCTAGTCAGCCATGTGGAAAACTAGGCCCCAATAAAGATTTATCACCCTCAGTAAAAAACGTTTTTTATATATATGCAAACGTTTTACATACTAAGCCATAATAGAAAGTAATATGAATATTAGCCTTTACTGCAAGCATGATGCCAGTCGTTATTAAATCACTGCAATCGGGCTTACCTTAAATATATCAGGCACTGTCAGCATTTTCTAGTTCTTATCATTCCTCTAGAAAAAAAATATACTGAACATACCTCAGGGCAGTTAATTCTGCAGGCCGTTCCCCCAGCTGAAGTATCCCCATACTCTTCAGTTATGTGTGAGAACAGAAGTGGACCTTAGTTACAACCTGCTAAGATCATCAAAAACCTCAGGCAAAACTCTTCTTCTAATTTCTGCCTGAGGTAAAAAACAGTACAACGCCGGTACCGTTTAAAAATAACAAACTTTTGATTGAAAATAAACTACAATAATTCACCACATCTCTCTTGATACTTCCCTTGTCGAGAGCTGCAAGAGAATGACTGGGGGTGGCAGTTAGGGGAGGAGCTATATAGACAGCTCTGCTGTGGGTGATCCTCTTGCAGCTTCCTGTTGGGAAGGAGAATATCCCACAAGTAATGGATGAATCCGTGGACTGGATACACCTTACAAGAGAAACAACTGTACATTCCTACCTGTAGGGGGCAAAGTTTCCCGAACCTCAAAATGCCTATAAATACACCTCCCAGCTCACTCATACTTTAGTTTAACGTATAGCCAAGAAGTAAGGTAGAAGTAAGGTGTAAAAAAGGAGTAAAAAGCATACAAAAAAATAACGTGCTTTATACAAAAAAAAATCAAAACCACAAAAAAATAGGGTGGGTCTCATGGACTCTTGCCACTATGAAAGAAACTAATTTATCAGGTAAGTTCTTACATAAATTATGTTTTTTTTCATGTAAGTGGCAAGAGTCCATAAGCTAGTGACGTATGGGATATAATACCCAAGTTGTGGAAGTCCATGAGTCACTAGAGAGGGAGGGATAAAATAAAAACAGCTAAATCCACTGAGAAATTAAATCCAAAAAAATAATGAAGTTTTCTTAAAAATGTCAGAAAAACTCAAATCAAAAAGGCATTAGAATCAAACTGAGACAACTACCTGAAGAACCTTTCTACCAAAGGCTGCTTCAGAAGAAGCAAACACATCAAAATGGTAAAATTAAGTAAAAGTATGCAAAGAAGACCAAGTTGCTGCTTTGCAAATCTGATCAACTGAAGCTTCATTCTTAAAAGCCCAAGAAGTGGTGACTGATCTAGTAGAATTAGCTGTAATTCTCTGAGGCGGAGACTGCCCCCTATCTAGGCTGACCATATTGCCGCTTTAAAAAGGGACACATATGAAAAATACATATGTCAGGACTGTTTAAGGAAATGGTTTTGTATAAAAACCCTCACATATGTATTTTTCATATGTGTTCCTTCTTAAAGCAGCAATATGGTCAGCCTACCCCTATCCAAATAGGCTTTGTGAATCAAAAGTTTCAACCAAGATGCCAAAGAAATGCAGAGGCTTTCTGACCTAGAGCCAGAAAAATAACAAATAGACTAGAAGTCCTTCTGAAATCCTTAGTAGCCTCAACATAATATTTCAAAGCTCTTACCACATCCAAAGAATGTAAAGACCTTTCAAGAGTATTCTTAGGATTAGGACATAAAGAAGGAACAACAATTTCGCTATTAACGTTGTTAGAATTCACAACTGTAGGCAAGAATTTAAATGAAGTCCGCAAAACAGCTTTATCTTGATGTAAAATCAGATAAGGAGACTCACAAGAGAGAGCAGACAACTTGGAAACTCTTCTAGCAGAAGAGATAGCCAAAAGAAATAACACTTTCCAAGAAAGTAGTTTAATATCCAAAGAATGCATAGGCTCAAAAGGAGGAGCCTGCAAATTTTTCAAAACCAAACTGAGACTCCAAAGAGGGGAAATAGATTTAATAACAGGTTTTATAAGAATCAAAGCTTGAACAAAACAGTGCATATCAGGAAGTTTAGCAATCTATCTATGAAATAAGACAGAAAGAGCAGAAATTTCTCCTTTCAAAGTATTTGCAGACAAACCCTTATCCAAACCATCCTGAAAAACTGTAAATTCCTAGGGATTCTAAAAGAATGCCAAGAATAATTATAAGTGGAACACCAAGAAATATATTTTTTTCAAACCCAATGATAAATTTTCCTGGAAACAGACTTACGAGCCTGTATCATAGTGCTAATCACTGAGTCAGAAAAACCTCTATGACTAAGCACTAAGCGCTCAATTTCCATGCCATCAAATTTGGAGATTTGAGATCCTGATGGAAAAAAAACGGCCCTTGAGACAGAAGGTCTGGCCTTAAGGGAAGTGGCCAAGGTTGGCAACTGGACATCTTGACAAGGTCCGCATACTAAAACCTGAGAGGCCAAGCTGGAGCTATCAGAAACACATAAGATTTTTCCATTATGATCTTGGAGATCACCTTTGGAAGAAGAACCAGAAGCGGAAAAATCTAAGCAGGTTGGTAAGACCAAGGAACTGAAAGAGCATCTACCATCTCCGTCTGAGGATCCTTGGACCTGGAAAGATATCTTGGAAGCTTCTTGTTCAGACGCAAGGCCATCAGATCTATTTCTGGGGGACCCCACATCTGTACCAATTGAAAAAACACATCTGGATGGAGAGACCACTCTCCCGGATGTAAAGTCTGACGACTGAGATAATCCGCTTCCCAATTGTCTACTCCTGGGATATGAATCTCAGAAATTTGACAAGAGTTGGATTCCGCCCAAGAAAGTATCAGAGACACCTTGTTCATTGTTGAAGGATTGCGAGTCCCCCCATGATGATTGACATATGCCAATGTAGTGATATTGTCTGTCTGGAATTGAATATAAAGTTCTCTCTTCAATAGAGGCCATTCCTGAAGAGCTCTGAAAATAGCACTGAGTTCTAAAATATAGATGGTTAACCTCACCTCCTCAGGTTCCCAACCCCCTTGTGCTGTCAGAGACCCCCAGACAGCTCCCCAACCTGTAAGACTTGCATCTGTTGTGATCACAGTCCAGGACGGAGGAACAAAGGAGGCCCCTTGAAAATTAAGGTGATGGTTTAACCACCAAGACAGAGATTGTCGAATGTTGGGACTTAAGTATATCAATTGTGAAATCTGAGTATAATCCCTGCAACATTGGTGCAACATGCAAAGCTGAAGAGGTCTTATATGAAAAGAGCAAAGGTGATCGCGTCCGATGTTTGAATCATGAGACCTAAAACTTCCATGCACATAGCCACTGAAGGAAATGATAGAGACTGAAGGTTTAGACAAGCTAAAACTAACTTCATTTGTCTCTTTTCTGTTAAAGAGTGAGTCATAGACACTGAATCTATCGGGAAACCTAAAAAGGTGATTTATGTCTGAGGAATCAAGAAACTCTTTTGTAAATTGATCCTCCAACCATGTCTTTGAAGAAACGACACAAGTTGTTTCGTGTGAGATTCTGCTAAATGAAAAGATTGAGCTAGTAACAAGATATCGTCCAAATAAGGAAATACCGCAATACCCTGCTCTCTGATTACAGATAGAAGGGCACGAGAAACCTTTGAAAAGATTCTCGGAGCTGTCGCTAAACCAAACGGAAGAGCGACAAACTGGTAATGCTTGTCTAGAAAAGAGAATCTCAGAAACCGATAGTGATCTGGGTGAATCGGAATATGAAGATAAGCGTCCTGTAAGTCTATTGTGGACATCAAATGACCTTGCTAAACAAAAGGCAGAATAGTCCTTATAGTCACCATCTTGAAAGTTACAAAACAATTTAAAGTTTTCAGATCCAGAATTGGTCTA
Source organism: Bombina bombina (assembly GCF_027579735.1). Taxonomy (NCBI): domain Eukaryota; kingdom Metazoa; phylum Chordata; class Amphibia; order Anura; family Bombinatoridae; genus Bombina; species Bombina bombina. The sequence goes on from NC_069504.1 coordinate 648,995,824, forward strand.
AATGAATTCTTCTTTGGGGCAATGAACAGATTTGAATAAAAACCCAAACCCTGTTCCTGTAGAGGAACTGGGACAATCATACCTGAAAGCTCTAGGTCTGAAACACACTTGAGAAAAGCCTGAGCCTTCACAGGGTTTTTGGAACATGGGAAAGAAAAAATCTTCCCATGGGAGGTCTTATTCTGAAACATATTCAATACCCCTGAGAAACAATATCCCGAATCCCCTGATTTGGGACAGAAACTGACCAAATGTCTTGAAAGAATTTTAGTCTGCCCCCCACCAGTTTAACTGGATTGATGGCCGCACCTTCATGCAGTCTTAGGGGCTGTATTTGGTTTCTTATAAGGTTTGTATTTATTCCAATTTGAGGATAGTCTCCAATTAGAACCAGAGGCCTTAGGGGAAGGAGTGTTTTTTTTTTCCTTAGACTGACGAAAGGAACGAAAATGATTGGGAGCTTTAAATATACCCTTAGATTTCTTATCTTGAGGCAGAAAAACTCCCTGACCCCCAGTGATAGTGGAGATAATAGAATCCAATTAAGAACCAAATAAATTATTACCCTGAAAGGATAAAGATAGTAATCTAGATTTAGACACCATATCAGCATTCCATGATTTGAGCCATAAAGCTCTCCTAGATAGAATAGCTAAAGACATAGATTTAATATCAATCTTAATAATATCAACTATAGCATCACAAATTTCATGATTAGCATTGTGAAGTAGAAGAACAATGCTAGTTAAATCAGGATCCGATAACTACTGTGCTAGACTAGACTATCAAACCAAAAAGTTGAAGCAGCAGCAACATCAGCTATAGAGATAGCAGGTCTAAGAATATAGCCAGTATATAAATATGCCTTCCTAAGATAAGATTCAATCTTCCTATCTAAGGGATTCTTAAAATAAGTACTATTTTCCATAGGAATTGTAGTACGTTTGGCAAGAGTAGAAATAGCGCCATCAAACTTAGGGACTTTCTCCCAAAGCTCTAAATTAGACACAGGTAAAGGAAACAATTTTTTAAACCTAGAAGAAGGAGTAAAAGAAGTACCAGGCTTAGACCATTCCTTACATAGGATAAAGAGACACAATACCGGACTGGTAGCCAAATGTCAAGATGTGTTTATTCAGCAGTTAGTAGATAGCAGCAGCTTCATATTATCTGACATGTTTCGCGCATGCTCACATGCGCTTCCTTAGAGATAATTGTTAGAGTGCCACAGGTGAGGTTAAGTAAGGTAAGAGGGTTAATTGGTTACCTCCCATTGGTCTATACTTAAGTAGAATGATAGATAGACATTAACCCCTGGCACTACAACAAAAACTACAGAGATGAAATATTGACATTGGATTTCACTATTTACAAGTATATATAAAAAATAATTTCATGTGTAAACATTCTCCAAGACAACATATAGGAAAATGCAAAATAATAAGACAAATATATGTATATACATAAAAAGTGTAAGAGTACAAAATATGATAAAGATGCAAAATTTACAAAGCAAGCACATACAGAACAGACAAAAAGAAGAAATACAGAAAGAATACAACAAATGCAAAAAATGCATGAAATGCCATGAATACAGAAAGTGCAAGAAATGCAAAAAATACAAAAAATGTAAAGCATACAAAAGAATGTATACTAGTTGCTTATTATACAAGAACTGTATACAATGTATAAATATTAAACTAGAAAGTAAGAATAGTGACTGTGGGTATAGCATAGACAAATTCAATCAAGTTGGTCCAAAGTGTAAAGTGCACACTACCTGCTAGGTAATAGTTGGGTGCATAGATTTGTTATATGCTACTTCTATTAAAAAGATATGCTTGTAGTTAAAATTAAAAAAACATGTGGGGGGATACCAACACTAGATTCCTGCAGACCTCACATTGTATATTAATTCAATATATAAGCCTGTACTAAGACATGTGTATGTAGGGAATTGCAGGAAACAGTGTGGGATTCTAAGATCCTGTGAATCTCACGTCTGCATATGTATCCAACTGTGTCCCTGCGCATGCTCACCCATTACACTGGTGTAAGTGTTATAATTAAAAAAGGGGGTAACTGGCGTTAATGGTTAGATTAGCTAGGATAACACTACCATTAATGAGACTATTATATTAATAGACGGCTATCCGTGAAAAAATAGAAATGTGGAAAAATGAACATGTGATGTGGATATCCTATTATTATCCTTCTGTTAACTGAAAGAGGACATTTTTTGGTGTCTCAATTCTTAATTGGATATAGTGACAGCGTGTTTAAGAAACAGAAAATGTGATAGAGGTATTTACCTATTTGACATCGTCGATACTGATGTGAGTGTATACGTTTAATGTGGTGGACAGTTAAGGTCTATATGTATAGATAATAAATGACAGATTGTGTAGCAAAAATAAATCTCTGTGACGGTTACTGCATAAAATATTTAATCCTTAAAAAATCAATAAAACAACAATCGATATATTAAAACATTAGGGACGTCTCCCTTGCAATCAGTGGTATCTGTCGACAAGAAGTTTGCTCAGCAGCAGTTAACTGGGCATAGTTGGTGATATATACTACAGTGTTACTGCATACGTAAAAGTCACAATGGCACAAATAGTAAGGTACCTTACAGTTAGAGATGTTGTGGAGGCTGATAGACCGGGCGTGTGTTGATTCTGCCCTTGCACCGGGTCTCAGTATAGCGGTGTATTTTGCGGCTTAAAGACCAAACAGCTCGCTAATGTGGTGATTGGTGATTTGGGTCACACACCCCTTTTCTGATAGGTCTAATGTCTGGCGTTCCGTAAAAATATATCGGCCAATATATTATTTGATGAATCCTTCCTTTTACTGCAATGATGTTTGTTGAACTTGAGTCAGACAATATGTGCCTACTGTAGCCGTGTTTAGAGACGGTTGTAGTGATAAACGTGAATACTCGCTATTTGCTGATCAGATCCCTGGTCCTTGCAGCGGCTTTATCTCCTAAATCAAAAAATTAGAGAGTCCACAGGAGGGGCTGGATCGCAGCTTTTGCGTGTATTTCAATCTTTGATGGATTCCAAATAAAAACAAGGTTTCTGGAGGGCTTTATCAAGATACTCCAGGTGTATATTTCAAACTTTTTAAAGGTGTTCTTTGGATTTCATTGGCTGCTTGTTTGTTGATTCCTATTGGATCCGGTGTACAACACCTCTTTTCCATAAAGGTGGACTATAGGTATTGCTTGGACATATATAAGGTGGTATAGATATATTTGTACTTATACAAATCATTATCTCCTGTATTACTATAAATCCTTAGCATATTTATATTTATACAGAGTATTTGAAGGGCTATATAGAAGTGATAACGTTTGTTGTATCACTAATGTTGATAAATACAATGTTCCTATACAAATAAATCGAACAATATAACAGGTATAAATCTATTAATGCTGTTACAAATCATTATCTCCTGTGTTGCTATAAATCTTTAAATTACTTAATCTTTGCAGGGTGTTTAAGGGAATATATAAGGAATAGATAGCATATAATATATCGCTGATGTTGGTGAGAATGATATACCTATACATGTAACTCAAACAATATGAAAGGATTATATACATACAATTTAATGTAGGCGATCTAAATGAAGAGAGAAATTTAATGATTTTTCAAAGAATGTCTATAGCAGACTATATGTGAATAACAAAACTTTATATGTTCAGAGATATTAACTGTGCTACAGCTATAAGGATAGATATCAGGGGATATCTAGAGTAAAATACTAAATCACAAATGTGGTGTGTGAGGTCTGGATGAGCGACAAAGATAATGTTGTGAGAGATATAGAAGGTCAAGTGGTCAACTAAAAAAGTACCAGAAAGAATATAGAAGTTTATAGTGATACTATTCAGGTAAAAAAAAAATAAAAAAAATATATAAGTTAAATAAAAAATTAATAAAAATTATAAATATATAAACAATTTATAGAAAAATGGATATTTCTAGTTCTGAGTTTAGTCCCTGGAGTTGTAGTGTTTGTAAGGTGTATATAGTCTCTGATTCAATTTTAAGTAGTTCTACTTCTAGGCTGCCCCCTCTCCAGTTTCTGGTTACTTTTTTGATTCCCCAAAATCTAAAATCTGCCAAGTTATTGTTATGCTTTTCTTTGAAGTGTTGATATAAATATGTATCTTTTTTTCCTTTTTCGATTGTCCATAGGTGCTCACGGATCCTTTCTCTAAGGGTTCTAGTTGTCTCCCCAATGTATTGTTTATTACATGTGCACTGTACCATATATATTATCCCTTTATCTTGGCATCTGATGGTACTATCTATTTTATATACTTTTCCTGTTTGTGTGGACTTATATTCCTTTGTTTTACAACTGTACTGACATGACTTGCAGTTTATACATGGAAAAAAAACATTTATATTTTCTCCTGATAGGCTAGTTTGTATTGTCTTGTTTGATTCATTTTTAAACTCACTCGGAGCTAGGATTGTTTTTAGATTTCTGGCCTTTCTATAGATGATATTTGGATATGGAGAAACTTTATTACCAATGATAGGGTCATTCTGTACTAAATGCCAGTGTTTATTCATTATTTTTCTCAGAGTTTTGTAGTCTTCGTTGTAGTTAGTGATAAGTGATACATTGATGCTGTTACTATCTGGAGTGGATGTGTTTGATTTATCTTTATACTTCAGGAATTATTTCCTATCAACAGATTCAATATCCTTTTTAGCTTTAGTTATTAAGTCTTTGTTATAACCTTTCTCAAGGAACTTTCTTTCCAGAAAATCAGCTTGTTCCAGATAATCTGTATTTTTTTAACAATTTCTACGCAAACGGATGCATTGTCCCTTTGGTACGTTCTCTTTCCATCTTTTTAGATGGCAGCTCTCTGAGTGTATTAGGTTATTAGCATCTACTTGCTTGAAATGAGTTTTCGTGTTCAATGAGTTATCTACTATTTCAATTTCTAGATCGAGGAATACTATTTTTTCTTTACTTATAACATTAGTAAATTTTAAGCCTAGGGTATTGCAATTCATATCTGCTAAAAACTGGTCTAAATGCATAATATCGCCTTTCCAAATCATTATAATATCATCTATATATCTTTTATATAGCACGAGGTTTGCGCCAAGCTCGTGAGTCTGGATGAAATTTTGTTCCCAGTTGCCCATAAATAAATTAGCGTAACTTGGCGCAAACCTCGTGCCCATTGCTGTACCTGTTAACTGTAAATAAAATTTCCCATTGAAGGAGAAGAAGTTCTGATTAAGAATGAAAGTTATACCATCTAATATAAATTGTGCCTGTTCTTTTTTTAACGTTTTGTCTTTATGTAAATAAGACTCCACCGCTTTTATACCATCGTCGTGTTTGATGCTTGTGTAAAGTGATGATACATCACTTGTAATCAGATAGTAGCTATTTTGCCATTCTAATTTTTCTAAAATTTGTAAAACATTGGTGGTATCTCTCAGATAAGAAGGAAGAGTTCTAACATATTTTTGCAAGAATTTATCAATATATTCTGAGAGGTTGCATGTAAGTGATCCAATGCCAGAGATTATTGGCCTCCCTGGTGGGTTACTGAGATCTTTATGTATTTTTGGCAAGTAATAAAAAATGGGTATTTTCGGAAATTTTGGTGTTAAATATTTGAATTCTTTGATATTTATAATACCTTTGTCCTTTGCCTCATCTAATAATGAACTTAATCTATTGGAATATAGAAGTGTTGGATCTGATTTAAGTGTAGTATAAGTATTTTTATCATTTAATAGTCTATTTGTTTCAATTAGATAATCCTCTTTGTTTAAAATGACAACTCCTCCTCCTTTATCTGCCTGTTTAATCACAATGTTTTTGTTCTTTTGTAAACTTTGTATAGCTTGTTTTTCTTATAAAGATAGATTATATTTAATATGGGTATTGGGTGTTGTATTTTGTACGTCTTTTTGCACTAACTTCTCAAAAAGTTCCAGATTGCTTCCCCGTTCATGTCTTGGGTAGAACTTTGATTTTTGTTTTAAATCTGTATGTGTATACATGGGGGTTTGGCCTGTGTTTGCCATTTGGTTTAGAGGGTTGGGATAGTTTCTTTCAATTGGATTTTTTAGAAAATATTTCTTTAGAGTTAACTTTCTGACAAATTGACCTATGTTGATATGTGTTTGGAATTTGTTCATTCTGGTGGATGGTGCGAAAGACAAACCTCTATTTAGAATTTTAATTTCTTCTTTGTTTAAAGTAGTGCTGCTAAGATTAAAAATACCGTTTGGCACTATTTCGTTCTCTTGAAGTCTCTTATTTTCCCTTCTTCCTCTTCCTCTGCACCCTCTCTTGATCTTTTTTTTGGGCTTCTTTGTGGTTTTTGTATTTCTCTTTCTATCCTTTGTTCTAATCTTGGTGATTCGGGAGCTATTTGGCCCTGGTATAAAAAATGATGGTTTGGTAATTCAGTTTCTCTTTGGTTTTCAAGATTTGAGAATCTGTTCCTAGTCGGAATTTGCCAAGGAGAGTTAGCATGTGTGTGATTTTGATATCTATTCTTGGAATAATTCCAAGTATTATCATTTCTCCAAGTGTTATTTCTTTCTTGTCTATTGTTAAATCTATTATAGTCATCATGGGGGGGTTGATATTGGTTAAATTGGTTTTGGTTAAAATGATTGGAATTGTTTCTTCTATAATTATGGTATCTGTATGTGTTTCCATTGTCATAATGTATTCTGGATCCATTATAGTTAGTGTTACTTCAAGTATATGTATTATTAGTATTTGACCTGTTTTCTTTATAATATGTGTTATTCCAATCTCGTCTGTTGTATGCGGGTTCTATAATGGACCTTGGTTCTCTATTTTGGAATGGTTCATACCATTCCCTTCTGTTGTAATTGTCGTTCATATGGTTGGAGTAATGTTGTTTAGTGTTACGTTCATTTCTAGTTCCTCTACTATTTTGAGGTGTGTAGGGGCCATTTCTATGGTAGTACTGATCTCTATGTTGGTTATCATGTCTGTTCTCTATATTAGTTTTAAAATGTGACTGGTTGGAAGTACTTGGTTGTGTATCTATGTTAATGGGCTCTACCGATTGTTCTAAATAATCATTTTGGTCTCTTTTCAATTTCCCCCATTTGGTATTTAGCAGGTCTTTTCTGAGTTCGCCTAATTTGTCAATTATGTCTCTTTGTCTATCTTTATAATCTATGTTCTCTTTTTTATCTGCTAATTTGATTTTGATCCCTGAAATGTTATTTTCAATATCTATAAGGGATAATTCTCTAGATTTTTTAATAATACCCATTAGTGTCATGGAAGCTTTTTCTAAAGTATCCACAGGGACCCAGATATGTTCAGGAGTCAGATAGTCACCCCAAAGCTGATAGAAGATGTTATTCTTCTAGATATGCCTGATGATTGAAAATTGGTGAGCTAGTAAGATGATACATGCTCTACAACTTATTAGTTGAATATTTGGATAATATGGATATGTTTCTTGTAATCCATTGCAGGAAAGACTTTTCTAACCTAGTATATATGTATATGCTAGATGACAAAGCCTATAGTGTTGACCTGAACCAATTGGATTTAATATTCATTGTTACATGGCTTATGATTGTAAGTGACACATGTATTCATTCAATGAATAGGTTAACATCGTATCTCCTGTTGATACCTAGAGGTGTCCTTGTTTCTAATGTGAAAATCCAGAATACTTCCCTTTTTAATAGGGTTTTTAATCTGTCTCCTCCCTGGGGGTCCTTGATTATATATTCTATTCCCTGAAATGAGAAATTCCTAATATTTTCTGGATGTGTGGAAATGTTTTGCTACCGGAGTTCTGGGTATGTCTTCTATAGATGTAAGGTGTTCCCTTATTCTGTCCTTGAGGGGACAAGTGGTTATGCCTACATATTGAAAGCCACATTGTTTACAAGTCACCAGATAGATTACAAAGGTGGATGTGCAGTTGATTCTACTCTTGATAAAGTAATCTTTGCCTGTTTGGGTAGATGTGAATTTTTTGCTCACATTTGTATAATCACAACTTTTGCATCTCGCATACCCACATCTATAAGAGCCAGTAGACGGTGTCAACCAGTTGGTCTGTATTGGTTCTTTTTTATGAAATTTTTTCATTATTATATCTCCTATATTTGTGGCTTTTTTTGCTGTGAATTTTACAGTGTTGTCTAGTCTATGTTTGAGTATCATGGCCCCATTCAATACTGGGAGATATTTTTTGATAATTCCACATATTTTATAAAATTGTTTGCTATATTTCGTCGTAAAGTAAATAGGATCTTTGTCCTGTAAAGTAAATCTGTCTACTGTTCCATGGGGCACTGGTCCAGACTGATTATGCAAGTTGTTAGTTCTAGTTGGAATGGTCTTTCCCTCCTTTTTATTATTAAGAAGTGTATTTCTATCCATTTTTGCTACCTGTACCATGGTTTTCTTGAGAAGTGTTCTTTTATATCCCCTCTCTGTGAGTTTGTCTATAAGTATTTGGGATTCTTGTTTATATAATTTAGATGTAGTGCAATTCCTTCGAAGACGAAGAAATTGTCCCTTAGGTATGCCTTTTCTCATGTGTGGTGCATGACAAGAATCAGCTCTTAGGATGGTGTTCCTAGACAAGGGTTTGCTGTAATTAGAAATGATAATATTACACTTGTCATCGTGTTGCAAGTATAAATCCAAATATTCAATACTTTGGTGATTAGCTTTATGAGTAAAGATTACATTTAAGTCATTGCAATTTAGATATTCTATGAATTCTGGTATAGTCGAGTCTTGACTATCTCTGTATATAAGAATTAATTCGTCTATGTATCTACCATATGTAATGATGTTGGTTTTTAGGTGACATTCACCTCCAAAGATGTGGCAGGCCTCAAAGTGTCCCATATATAAGTTAGCATATGAGGGGGCAAATTTTGCCCCCATGGCTGTGCCACATCTTTGGAGGTAATATGTCCCCTCAAAAACAAAGAAATTGTGAGTGAGAAGAAACTGGGGGGTTTCTACTAGAAAATTTATGAAAGTATCTGGGAGCTTTTAATCCTTCTATGTGAGGGATGCTGGAGTAGAGCGAGGATAAATCTATAGTCAACCATTTATAGCTGTTGTTCCACTTAATGGTTTCTATTTTATTGATTAGGTGTGTGCTGTCCCTGATGTAGCCTGGAAGAGACCTTACTATTGGCTGTAATACGTTGTCCAACCAATCACCCAACCTCTCGCATAGTGAACCCATGCTTGCCACTATGGGCCTACCTGGTGGCTTGTCCAAAGTTTTGTGGATCTTGGGGACTATGCGAAAGTTTGGTACAATGGGATGCTCAACAATACAGTGTCGTACTACTTCTATTTTAATTAGGCCCTCTTCACATGCCGTGTCTAATAGGCTATGAAGTTCATTCTTGAACTTCTGGGTAAGGTTAAAAGTCAGTCTTTGATATGTTTTTGAATCTGCTAACTGGGAAAGTACTTCTGATCTATAGTCAGTTTTGTTGAGTATTACTATGGCTCCCCCCTTGTCTGCTGGGGTAATGACTATGTCAGGGTTCATTTTCAAAGTTTGTAGGGATTCTCGTTCTCCTATTGTAAGGTTGTCTCTGAATGTGTCTGACCTATCGCTTATATTTTGATGTAGAAGAATAATATCTTGCTCTACCACATGTTGGAACATTTCGATAGAATCGCTTCTACTATTGATCGGATAGAAACGTGATTTAGATTTCAATGTAGTGTCTATCGTGGGAATAGTGGCATATGTGCTTTGTTGTCTTAGAGTGGGTTCTTGTAAGGAAATTAGATTATTAAGATCACAGAGTTCCTCAAATGTGAAGCCTGTGTTAGTGTTGTGGTATTGAATACTATATGCGTGGGGTGTGCTGGTATGATTACTAATATATGATGTATCATTGTTGTGACTATTCAAATCTGTGTCATTCTGTGCCTGTGTAATAAAGTGTTTTTTTAAAGTGATTTTCCTAACTAATGCATTAAGATCTAATATGGTAGAGAAAAGATCAAAGTTAGTGCTTGGTGCAAAAGAAAGGCCTCTATTAGGAAGCTGAATTTGGTTATGTGTGGGAGAGAAATTGGATAGATTAATTACTGCTTCTTTGCTATTTTCTTTATCCTGCTTGGATATCTGGAGGGAAGCTCCTTTTTTGGAGTACTGCTAGTAATGGGGGCCTTGACTAGAGTGGTGAGACGTGTTCTGCCCTGTGATGTTTGTGGACTGTCTGTGTCTTGTTCTGACTCATTGTTATTGGTGGTATTCTCCTCGTGATGAGTGGAGTGATCTGATATATCAGTATCTAAACTGGAAAAAGTGACTCTTTTTGGGTTAGGTGTGTGGTGAGAACTGTTTTTCCTCTTGTTGCCCTTTCCCTGTTTGTTAGTTTGTGATCTGAGTGGTCTACATTTTTGCCAGGAATAGACTATGTCTAGCTCATAGTGTTTGCTATCTCTCTGATATTTGCTCACTTTTCTACTTGAGAGTGTGGAATCAAGACTCTGCATAGTCTCCTCTAATTGTTTATTGTAGTCTTTGTATTTTTGTGTTTCTTCAAATTTTTTAAGATTTTTGTCTAATCCTTCTATTTCTTTCATAAGTGATTCTCTTTCTGTTTTTTTGTGTTTTAGTAATTGAATGATGGAACAATTAGTGAGGTTATTGTTCCATTCTTCCATGAACTCAGGCATATTAACAGCAAAGGTGGGATATTTTTTCATTCTGAGGCCTCTAGGGACCTTCCTCTCGCTAATGTAGAGCTCCAGAAATTCAATATCCCACCATAGGTTGGACTCCTTGTATTTCTTATTTTCTAGTGTGGAAAAAATGTTAAACAAATCATTTTCCACTAATTCATCCCCTGTAATGCAGCTGCCTTTAAGTGCTACATTCATTATGTGTTTTCTCCTTTCTTGGACTATTAACCCCGTGGTGTTGTGACCTTCTACCATAATGAATTTTGTTACTGAGACTGTTATGCTAATCAAAAAAGACAAGTAAGTCTAATAGATACAAAGTGTATGGTATGAAGTTATGGGTCTTAGATAAAAACTGTTGGCTGAAAAACACTATATGGACCAATATATAAGTATGAAGTGTTAATAAATGCTAGTAAATACTGTATTAGGTACTACGTTAAATACAAAATTGGTCAGCTAGTGATACTATATCAAACTGGGAAAAATAGGTAAAACATTTGATGACACTCAAATTTAAAGAACAAAGCTTCCCCAGAATAAGGGTGTATGAGATGGAATCAGCAGACAACAATGTAAATACCTCCTAAATAAGTAATGTTAGTTATCACACAGAGAACAGAAGGACAAAAATAGGCAGAGATTCTTAAATGATTAAATAATAAGTTAATAAGTTAATAATAAAGAAAAAGAAAAAAAAAAGAAAAGTTAATAATAAAGAAGAAAAAAAAAAAGAAAAAGAATAATGATAATTATATATAACCATGAAATGCAATCAAAGAAGTTGTAGGGAAAAAAAGTTATAAAGAAAAAAAAAAAAATTGTTGAGAAAAAAGTTGTTGAGAAAAAATCCCAGAGCCTGTAAAGGGCTGCAATTGAAATATGGAAATTCCAATGTCTGGTATATATGAGAGTCTATTGTTGGTTCATGACACAAATGCCATAAGGATAGTCCTGTATATCCAGATTTGCCATTATGGAAAAAAGATTAGAGTTGCGATTTAGTTTTCTTACTGTAATTCTCTTATTGATGTGTATAGGTGTTGAGCTAAATGTCCTTATTGCTTATTGGTATGAGGTAATCAATGAGTCTGTGTGCATGCTTTCAAATTACTCACTGTGGGACATTACTTAGTAATCATATTAGAGATAGCATCTGGAATAGGAAAAACTTGAGGAGTAACCTCAGAAGTCTTAAAAACAGAATTCAAACGTTTGCTATTCTTGTTATTAAGAGGACTAGATTCCTCAATACCCAAAGTAAATAATACTTCCTTTAACAAAGAACGGATATATTTCATCTTAAAAAGAAAGGAAGATTTATCAATTTCAGAGTCTGAAGTAGGATCCTCTAAGCCAGAGAAGTCCTTATCAGCAGAAAATACTTCAGTATGCTGTTGGCCAATACAAACTCCATCAGAATTATGAGAAGTAGGAGACCTATACGTTTATTTGAAGGTGGAATAGCAGTCATAGCCTTCTCTATGGCGGCAGCAATATAATCTTTAATATCTACAGGAATATCATGTACATTTGACTGTGAAGGTTTAACAGTAGATGTATTTATACTCATAGAAACTTTATCAGCATGAAACAATTTCTCATAACAAGTGCCAAATACTTTAGCTAAAGAAGGAAGATCAGCCAATTTACAACATACACACTTAGCTTTGGTAGATTTGTTTTCAGGCAACTTGGTTCCTACAGTAATATCAGAGGCAGGATCAGTTTGAGACATCTTGAAAAATGTAACAAAAAAGAAAAAATAACATTTAAACAGAATATCTAATTTCCACAAAATAGCAGTTTCAGGAATAGCAAAAATGCTTATATGAAAAACAAATATTATAGCCCTCTGTAACAAATGAAAGCAGGGAGCACAAGAGGGAGAGACTTAATATAACAAAAGTTTTGGCACCAAAAATGACGCTAACAAAGATGACGCAAATGCCAAGAAAAAAACTTTTGGCGTCAAGGTTAACAGGAAATGACACAATTTGCGTCAAAGACGCCAGAAATGACGTGACTCGCGTCACAACAAACGCAACCTTCGCGCCAAAAAAGACACAATAAATAGTATTTTGTGCCATTGCAAGCCTAATTTGCCCGCGAAAATTAGAAAAAACAGACCAAAGTTACAACTAGCTGAATCCTCAGGTAAGTAAAAAATATACTAAATTTCGTCCAAACATAATTTTCCATGCTGAAACTGTTAGACTGCAAAGGGAAATAAACATAGACCTGACTCATTGCAAATATATGCAATATATATTTAAAACTTTAAAAATGTAAAGTGCCAGACATAGCTGAGAGTGTCTTAACAAAAGATATATACTTACCTGAAGACACCCATCCACATATAGCAGACAGCCAAACCAGTACTGAAACACATCAGCAGATGTAATGGTAGAGGAGTATAATGTCGATCTGTAAAGGGAGGTGGCAGATGAATCCCCACGAACGAATTTAAAGAGAGCCTTAGAATAGATTTCCCATAGGTGAAAATATGACATCATTAGGCAATACTCCCTTCACATCCCTCAGACAAACACTGTACTTTGAGAGGAACTGGGTTTCAAAATGCTTAGAAGTGCCTTTCACAGAAGAAATCAAGCACGACTTGCTTCACCATCCTCCAACGAAGGCAAAGTTTGTAAAACTGAAGTATAAGTGAGGTGGGAGGTGTATTTATAGGCATTTTGAGGTTTGGGAAACTTTGCCCCCTCCAGGTAGAAATGTATATTCCCTATGTCACTAGCTCATGGACTCTTGCCACTTACATAAAAGAAACATTTTTCTTTATATATGGTCCCATTTAAAGCGAGATAAATTTATTAGAATGAACATTTTTTATATTTTCTTGCTTATTGTTTTAATGTTACCATGATCACTTGTAAACTTAGCATTACAATGACGACAAACTTAACATATTGTATCTGGGCTGTTTCTGTCATAGTACATAGCTAAATTGTAGGTATTATATGACTTGACAGTCACTACTTTTTAGACCACTATTTTTTTACACCTCAGAAAGCAAAACTAACCTTAGAAAAAAACAATGCCTATGGTGCATGGATCTCCCAGGGGGGAAATCCAGCCATAATTATTAGCACAAATTAACTTAATAATGACATGGCAAACCTCAAAAATTAAAACTTACATAAAATAATTTATTTCAAAATAAATTCTCACATACTTAAAAATATCTCTGATTGCAGAAAAATTAAATTCCTTTAAGAGAGGGATTGCCTGGTATTTCGAGACTGGACTGCACTGATTAGTCAGAATCAGACTGATATACTACAGGAAAGTTCTTCTCTGTGAAAGGCACATGTTGAGCAAAAAGAGGCTGCTCCTTGGGTGGTAACTAGCCATAGAACAAACTATTATGCTATTGTTTGTTCCCAGGTTGAGCACTTCTATCTTTTTATTTATGCAAATAATGACCCTGAGGGAAGTCTCCCTAAGGGTGATGTGGGAACCCAGACGTGGACCCGTTACTCAGTGTGCCTAGAGGGATATGGCTGCACCTCACTGACGAGGCCCACACTAGGCCGAAACGTATGTCAGGGGTTTTGCTGTTTCTCTCGTTAAGAGAGGGATTGCCTGGTATTTCGGAACTGGACTGTTAAGTCAAGACCAGACTGATATACTACAGGAAAGTTCTTCTCTGTGAAAGGGAGGTAACTAGCCATAGAACAAGCTATTATGCTGTTGTTCGTTGCCAGGTTAAGCGTTTCTCTCTTTTTGTATATGCAAAATTAGCATCTTACTCTGATACAACAAAAAAGGCATTGTACATACAAGATTCATCATTGCAAGAATCCACTGACTGATAAAAACATAATAATAACATAGCATAATAACTTGCTCTCTTACTGCACACTGCACATTATTATTACTACTATTATTGATAAAGTTTGTTCTAAAACAACTACAGAAACCAATTTACTGAACTCACGTTCACTAATGCTCGTACCAGAATTCAAGATCACTAATTTGTCTCAGGCACTTTGAAAGGCACTCTTGTGAGCAAGTTTGGACTTGGCATGCATTGAGGTGTGTCCCCTATAAAAACCTGGTCACGAAGGTGCAATCTCGTTTAAGGGTCTCTTAAGAAGATGCAAAGTAGAAAGGCAGTGGGGTCATGAGTTACAGTTAAAAGAATGTCAAAATCAAGTAAAAAAAGATTATTATAAGTCTTTTGCAGAGAAACTCAAAGTTGCTATTTTGTTTTCAGCTTACGCACAAAATTGAAACAGTCCTTTAACAAAAAATGGAAAAATATTATTTAAAACAATACTTGTCAAAGCTGCATAGTGTTAATGTAACGAGAGTAAAATAGTGCACAGTATTCCCATCCTGACAACATAAAAGATGCATTTAGAAGGGTTAGCAGTAGTCCAGATGGAAACAGATTGCAATAGTTAACTGTTAGTTACAATCACCACAGTACGAGTGAGATTTACAATCAAATAGTAAATATCAAATCATATTTTTTTCTGGATATAACACATATACATATGTATATGAAGCTATACATATATAAATGTTCTCCCTGGTCCCTGTATACAGCCTCTCCAATAGAGATGAATTGAGCTTTAATGAATCTTTACTATCGCCTAGATTACGAGTCTTGCGTTAGCTTTAAAAAGCAGCGTTGAGGGGTCCCAACGCTGCTTTTTAACGCCCGCTGGTAATACGAGTCTGGCAGGTACAGGTGTACTGCTCACTTTTTTTTCGTGATTTTCGCATACCGCAAATCCCATTACGTCAACTGCGTATCCTATCTTTTTAATGGGATTTTCCTAACGCCGGTATTACGATTGCTGTAAAAAGTGAGCGGTACAGCCTCTCCTTTCCAGACTCCTACCGCATTTAAAAGTCAGTAGTTAAGAGTTTTATGGGCTAACACCGTAACATAAAACTCTTAACTAAAGTGCTAAAAAGTACACTAAAACCCATAAACTACCTATTAACCCCTAAACCGAGCCCCCCCCCCCCCCCCCCACATCGCAAACACTTAAATAAAAATGTGAACCCTTAATCTGCCGACTGGACATCGCCGCCACTATAATTAATATATTAACCCCTAAACCGCCGCACTCCCGCCTCACAAACACTAGTTAAATATTATTAACCCCTAATCTGCCGTCCCTAACATCGCCGACACCTATCTACATTTATTAACCCCTAATCTGCCGCCCCCAACGTCGCCGCTACTACAGGGAGTGCAGAATTATTAGGCAAGTTGTATTTTTGAGGATTAATTTTATTATTGAACAACAACCATGTTCTCAATGAACCCAAAAAACTCATTAATATCAAAGCTGAATAGTTTTGGAAGTAGTTTTTAGTTTGTTTTTAGTTATAGCTATTTTAGAGGGATATCTATGTGTGCAGGTGACTATTACTGTGCATAATTATTAGGCAACTTAACAAAAAACAAATATATACCCATTTCAATTATTTATTTTTACCAGTGAAACCAATATAACATCTCAACATTCACAAATATACATTTCTGACATTCAAAAACAAAACAAAAACAAATCAGTGACCAATATAGCCACCTTTCTTTGCAAAGACACTCAAAAGCCTGCCATCCATGGATTCTGTCAGTGTTTTGATCTGTTCACCATCAACATTGCGTGCAGCAGCAACCACAGCCTCCCAGACACTGTTCAGAGAGGTGTACTGTTTTCCCTCCTTGTAAATCTCACATTTGATGATGGACCACAGGTTCTCAATGGGGTTCAGATCAGGTGAACAAGGAGGCCATGTCATTAGATTTTCTTCTTTTATACCCTTTCTTGCCAGCCACGCTGTGGAGTACTTGGACGCGTGTGATGGAGCATTGTCCTGCATGAAAATCATGTTTTTCTTGAAGGATGCAGACTTCTTCCTGTACCACTGCTTGAAGAAGGTGTCTTCCAGAAACTGGCAGTAGGACTGGGAGTTGAGCTTGACTCCATCCTCAACCCGAAAAGGCCCCACAAGCTCGTCTTTGATGATACCAGCCCAAACCAGTACTCCACCTACACCTTGCTGGCATCTGAGTCGGACTGGAGCTCTCTGCCCTTTACCAATCCAGCCACGGGCCCATCCATCTGGCCCATCAAGACTCACTCTCATTTCATCAGTCCATAAAACCTTAGAAAAATCAGTCTTGAGATATTTCTTGGCCCAGTCTTGACGTTTCAGCTTGTGTGTCTTATTCAGTGGTGATCGTCTTTCAGCCTTTCTTACCTTGGCCATGTCTCTGAGTATTGCACACCTTGTGCTTTTGGGCACTCCAGTGATGTTGCAGCTCTGAAATATGGCCAAACTGGTGGCAAGTGGCATCTTGGCAGCTGCACGCTTGACTTTTCTCAGTTCATGGGCAGTTATTTTGCACCTTGGTTTTTCCACACGCTTCTTGCGACCCTGTTGACTATTTTGAATGAAACGCTTGATTGTTCGATGATCACGCTTCAGAAGCTTTGCAATTTTAAGAGTGCTGCATCCCTCTGCAAGATATCTCACTATTTTTGACTTTTCTGAGCCTGTCAAGCCCTTCTTTTGACCCATTTTGCCAAAGGAAAGGAAGTTGCCTAATAATTATGCACACCTGATATAGGGTGTTGATGTCATTAGACCACACCCCTTCTCATTACAGAGATGCACATCACCTAATATGCTTAATTGGTAGTAGGCTTTCGAGCCTATACAGCTTGGAGTAAGACAACATGCATAAAGAGGATGATGTGGTCAAAATACTAATTTGCCTAATAATTCTGCACTCCCTGTATATTAAATTTATTAACCCCTAAACCTAAGTCTAACCCTAACCCTAACACCCCCCTAACGTAAATATAATTTAAATAAATCTAAATAAATATTCCTATCATTAACTAAATTATTCCTATTTAAAACTAAATACTTACCTGTAAAATAAACCCTAAGCTAGATACAATATAACTAATAGTTACATTGTAGCCATTTTAGGATTTATATTTAATTTACAGGCAACTTTGTATTTATTTTAACTAGGTAGAATAGTTATTAAATAGTTATTAACTATTTAATAGCTACCTAGTTAAAATAAGTACAAATTTACCTGTAAAATAAATCCTAACCTAAATTACAATTACACCTAACACTAATTTAAGCTAATTACACCTACTCTAATCCCCCTAATAAAATTAAAAAGCCCACCAAAATAATAAAATTCCCTACCCTATACTAAATTACAAATAGCCCTTAAAAGGGCCTTTTGCAGGGCATTGCCCAAAAGTAATCAGCTCTTTTACCTGTAAAAAAAAATACAATACCCCCCAACATTAAAACCCACCACCCACACACCTAACCCTACTCTAAAACCCACCCAATCCCCCCTTAATGAAACCTAACACTAACCCCTTGAAGATCACCCTACCTTGAGACGTCTTCACCCACCCGGGCACAAGTGGACCTCCAGAGGGGCAGAAGTCTTCATCTGATCCGGCCAGAAGAGAACATCAAGACCAGCAGAAGTCTTCATCCAGGCGGCATCTTTTATCTTCTTCCATCCGGAGCGGGTCCATCTTGAAGACATCCGACGCGGAGCATCCTCTTCCATCCAACGGCGACTGAAGAATGAAGGTTCCTTTAAGTGACGTCATCCAAGATGGCGTCCCTTCAATTCCGATTCGCTGATCAGCCAATCGGAATTAAGGTAGGAAAAATCCTATTGGCTGATCCAATCAGCCAATAGGATTGAAGTTAAATCCTATTGGCTGATCCAATCAGCCAATAGGATTGAGCTTGCATTCTATTGGCTGTTCCAATCAGCCAATAGAATGCGATCTCAATCCTATTGGCTGATTGCATCAGCCAATAGGATTTTTTCCTACCTTAATTCCGATTGGCTGATAGGATTCTATCAGCCAATCGGAATTGAAGGGACGCCATCTTGGATGATGTCACTTAAAGGAACCTTCATTCTTCAGTTGCCGTTGGATGGAAGAGGATGCTCCGCATTGGATGTCTTCAAGATGGACCCGCTCCGCGCCGGATGGAAGAAGATAGAAGATGCCGCCTGGATGAAGACTTCTGCCGGTCTGGATGTCCTCTTCTGGCCGGATCAGATGAAGACTCCTGCCCCTCTGGAGGTCCACTTGTGCCCGGCTGGGTGAAGACGTCTCAAGGTAGGGTGATCTTCAAGGGGTTAGTGTTAGGTTTTATTAAGGGGGGATTGGGTGGGTTTTAGAGTAGGGTTGGGTGTGTGGGTGGTGGGTTTTAATGTTGGGGGGGGTATTGTATTTTCTTTTACAGGTAAAATTGCTGATTACTTTGGGGCAATGCCCCGCAAAAGGCCCTTTTAAGGGCTATTTGTAATTTAGTATAGGGTAGGGAATAATTAGCTTAAAAAAATGTAATTATTTTTTTATTTTCTGTAATTTAGTGGGGGGGGGGGGGGTTTGTACTTTAGTTTATTTAATTTAATTGTAGTTAATTGTAGGTAATTTATGTAAATAATTTAATGATAGTGTAGTGTTAGGTGTAATTGTAATTTAGGGTAGGATTTATTTTACAGGTAAATTGTACTTATTTTAACTAGGTAGCTATTAAATAGTTAATAACTATTTAATAACTATTCTACCTAGTTAAAATAAATACAAAGTTGCCTGTAAAATAAATATAAATCCTAAGATGGCTACAATGTAACTATTAGTTATATTGTAGCTAGCTTAGGGTTTATTTTACAGGTATTTAGTTTTAAATAGGAATTATTTAGTTAATTAAAGTAAATTTATTTAGATGTATTTAAATTATATTTAAGTTAGGGGGGTGTTAGGGTTAGACTTAGGTTTAGGGGTTAATACATTTATTATAGTGGCGGCGACGTTGGCGGCGGCAGATTAGGGGTTAATAAATTTAATATAGTTACGGCGACGTTGGGGGGGCAGATTAGGGGTTAATAAATAAAATGTAGGGTTTGGCGATGTTGGGGGCATCAGTTTAGGGGTTCATAAGTATAATGTAGGTGGCGGCGGTGTCCGAAGCGGCAGATAAGGGGTTAATAATATAATGCAGGTTGCGGCGATGTCGGGGGCAGCAGATTAGGGGTTAATAAGTGTAAGATTAGGGGTGTTTAGACTCGGGATTCATGTTAGGGTGTTAGGTGCAGACATAAAATGTTTTTCCCCATAGGAAACAATGGGTCTGCGTTAGAAGCTGAACGCTGCTTTTTTGCAGGTGTTAGGTTTTTTTTCAGCCAGCTCAGCACCATTGTTTCCTATGGGGAAATTGTGCACGAGCACGTTTTGCCAGCTCACCGCTGACTTAAGCAACGCTGGTATTGAGGGGAATTTTATTCAACGCTCACTTTTCTGAGGCTAACGCGGGCTTGCAGAAAACTCGTAATACCAGCGTTGTCTTAAGTGAGCGGTGAGAAAAAAAGGCTCGTTAGCACCGCACAGCCTTACCGACAAAATCCTGTAATCTAGCCGTATGTATGTTAACAAACCTCTAGAAAGTTTCCTGCAGCCAAAGACCAACATGTGATCAAAATTTAAAAGTACAAACTGCAACCGGTTTCTCAGCCTCACAGACTGACTGTTTAATTTTGACCTCGTGTTGGTCTTTTAATAAAGTTTTTAAACTTTTACACTCTACTTGAAAGCATATTTTTGTTAAAGGACTTACCTTAATCTGATGTTTACAACAGTGGGTCATCCTAAGTGTTCCTTCAGTCGGGAGGTGAGCCAGCTGAACGGCTGTGAAAGTTCAGTCTGCTTATGATCACCATATTAATAGTGATTATTAAATGTGAGTAGTATTGCCCATTTAAATATTTAATACAAAGTGGTGATATTGTGATACGCTATGTGTCGCCCCTATTTCCTTTGTTTGTCTGCAGCTGTGATGATTGGCGTTTGAGTCCCATCATGAGGAGGAACAGCCTGGAGTGTATCCATAATTAAATCAAGACTTAAAGGAATGGATTGTTTTGGACTATATTTTGCTCTGCTCTAGTGGAGTTGTGGTGCATGGACACTATATCTATGAATCCTCATTTGGAAGGTTTATCAGATAATATTTATTTATTCATTTAATTTTTTTATATTTTCTATCTGCACATATTTTATTTTAATTATTATTCACTATAAGTGCACGTTCAGTTATTTAGGAAGAGTGTCCCCTATCATTATTTTTCTTGCAGGAAAACAAAAATTTAAACAGACAATCTGCTGGTGAAAATATTGCCTCTTATCACATGCGTTTTTATTACCTTTTCACAACAAGACACAGCTACTTAATGTGTGCCATAAAGATAACATTGTGCTCACTCCCGTGGAGTTGCACATGACACTGCACTAAATGGCTAAAATGCAAGTCAATAGATAATAAATAAATAGCCCTGAGATAAGGGGGCTGTCAGAAGAGGCTTAGAAACAAAGTAATCACAGAGGTAAAAAGTGTATTAATATAACAGTGTTGGCTGTGTTAAACTGGGGAATGGGTAATAAAGGGATTATCTATCTTTTTAAACAATAACATTTTTGAAGTAGACCGTCCCTTTAAAACTAATAAGATTCTCAGGAAGAGAAAATATCTTAACTAATAGACTTACTTTGACTAGATCTAGAAATAAATCTTAATGTAAGAGACCTTATAAGAAACTTGCAGATAAATTCTAAACACTTATTGTGTAAGAATAAAAAAATCCTGAAATACTGATAAAAAACATGTTTATCACATCAGAAAAGAGAAGAAAAAAGAAAACTAGTAAAAACAAAAAAAAAGTACTTGTTACAGGCTGCCTGAATAAAAAGATCTCAACTATTCTGTTAAAAAAAATAGTTTATGAATCAAGAGATCAATCTCTGGTCCCTTAACATTGATAGGCCTGAGGAAAACTAAAAAGAAGGATATAGGCTCATAGATAATGACCCAATAGAAAAATAGAATATCCACTTTAGGTCTGCATAACCAGATTTGCATGATAAAGCTCGAGCAATCAGGATTACTGATTAGCGAACTTGTTTTTAACCATGACTCTGAGACCATAAGGTCTAAATGTGAACTAAGTCATAGATTCACAAACTGGTATAAAACTGTTTGAAGGAAAAATTGTTCTCCCAGGACACAAAATTGTAAACTGAAGCAATATTTCACTTCTAGGAAGTGATGCAGAAAAAGTGCAGTACTCAGTTCAAGACAAATTCAAGATACTACTATTATTAGCAAGGAAAACTGGAAGATATCCTCTGAAGAACAGTTTTTTTGCACTGACTGACTTGAAAAACAGAGACAACTTATTTGAGAATAAAAGGCAGAGTCTGAGAAGTAAGAAGATTGCACAAAGTATGAAGAAATTTATCGGTAACCTCACCTCCTGAGGAAACCAACTCTTTGTGCTCTTCTCAAACTAAAGACTACAACCCAAATCAAGAGACTGGCATCAGTAGAAATGATAGTCCAAAAGAACAAATAAAAATGCCTCTAAAAAACTGAAGTGGAAATAAACCAGACATAGAAAGTGCAAAGGGACATTTGAAGGTGAAACCATTCACTTGAAATTTCCATACATAGAATAAATAATGGAAGAAGGAGGTACTGGGTTTAACCTATATAACTCATTAACAAGCTCTTGAACCAGACCACTGGGACTTGTTGGCAGTCCCCCTAGGAGATAACATCTCAGCAACACCCCCAGGCAACCGGGTTCACAGAGAATAATCTACCTTCTCTGGATACTCCAAACAATTACAGAATGGAGGATTTCAAAATCGAAGTACGAGCCTTGTTAAAAGAATTTGAAAAAACAATGCTAAACCGATTAAGCAACCTAATAAGCATCATACAGTCTGGAAGTGAACACATGGGTGAACATGCAGCAGAAATGGCAAGGACCGTGGAGAAGGCTGATTAACATCCACACGCTGAGAGCGTTGCAACCCGACTACCCACAGGAAAAAGTACCTTTACTCATGCAAGTTGCTGGATACACAGCACTGCTTTCCCCTTCCTCTTCTAAACACCAGAGGATATGGCCGGTCCCCCTGAGGGAGAGGGAGGTCAACTGCTGACCCTAAATGGGAATTATCGTAAAGGTGCTGATGAAAAACCATCTCCAGATACCAGTTTTCACAGCGACTCACGGGCTACCTCATTTACCCAAGGTTCCTGGACTGGCCTACAGAATCATCTCTTTTGCGGTATGGTTGATGTGATACAACAAGTGCCTAACCTCCACTGCATTCTAGAATCCTCGACACTCCAGCTAGACTCTACCCTTCAGTATGTACAACAGATACTACCCCAGGGACTAATACATGTTTCAAGGCTTGGAACACAGATCCCACTTGATGGACATATCACTATTACACCAACTGATAGATACTGTGTCCCACCAGCCGCTGCACAACAGCAGAAAAATAGCCACAGGTTGTATATGGTATCCATTGGTGTTAAAATGGGAGTAGGTCAGTCCGGGAGAGTTGGAGAGGGTTTAAATATAAAAAGTCCCTTTCTTATCTGCAAGCCTTTTAGAATAGCGACAAGCTGCATCCTAGGTATTTAGAATAAGTCTCCATGGCAAGTCTCTCTTCAGAATGTTTGACTTTATGCCTTATTATAGGATTGTTTTATGTGGATTGAACTGTTTGAATCACCAGTTAAGGCTTAGTTATTTGGATTGTTGTAAACCTCTCTCTTTTGCTTAATATATTCTCTTTCAATATGTGGTTAATTATTGTATGTCAATAATAGTAAAGTTATATGCCTTGGAAAATTCCCATCACTTATTAGGAAATTTTTGTGATGTCCACAATATTTATTTTATAGGAGACCCTTGTGGTAGCATTGACTTGATATATTCACAGAGGACACACAGTTCACACTTTGAGAGCATTTAATTATCTGAAGATGTATGTAGGGATCTCAAAAAGCTCATGTCTCATAGATGAAAGACTGCGTCTCATTACATGCTCACCCCCAAAAACTATTCTGTCAAGAATCCTACAGGACATATTTTTATGTTAGACCCCACCATATTTATTGAGGTATAGACAGCCTTAGGCCTAGATTTGGAGTTCGGCGGTAAAAGGGCTGTTAACGCTCCGCGGGTTTTTTTCTGGCCGCACCATAAATTTAACTCTGGTATCGAGAGTTCAAACAAATGCTGCGTTAGGCTCCAAAAAAGGAGCGTAGAGCATATTTACCGCAAATGCAACTCTCGATACCAGAGTTGCTTACGGACGCGGCCGGCATCAAAAACGTGCTCGTGCACGATTCTCCCATAGGAAACAATGGGGCAGTTTGAGCTGAAAAAAAACCTAACACCTGCAAAAAAGCAGCGTTCAGCTCTTAACGCAGCCCCATTGTTTCCTATGGGGAAACACTTCCTACGTCTGCACCTAACACTCTAACATGTACCCCGAGTCTAAACACCCCTAACCTTACACTTATTAACCCCTAATCTGCCGCCCCCGCTATCGCTGACCCCTGCATTACACTTTTAACCCCTAATCTGCCGCTCCGTAAACCGCCGCAACTTACATTATCCCTATGTACCCCTAATCTGCTGCCCTAACATCGCCGACCCCTATGTTATATTTATTAACCCCTAATCTGCCCCCCACAACGTCGCCGACACCTGCCTACACTTATTAACCCCTAATCTGCCGAGCGGACCTGAGCGCTACTATAATAAAGTTATTAACCCCTAATCCGCCTCACTAACCCTATCATAAATAGTATTAACCCCTAATCTGCCCTCCCTAACATCGCCGACACCTACCTTCAATTATTAACCCCTAATCTGCCGACCGGAGCTCACCGCTATTCTAATAAATGTATTAACCCCTAAAGCTAAGTCTAACCCTAACACTAACACCCCCCTAAGTTAAATATAATTTTTATCTAACAAAATAAATTAACTCTTATTAAATAAATAATTCCTATTTAAAGCTAAATACTTACCTGTAAAATACATCCTAATATAGCTACAATATAAATTATAATTATATTATAGCTATTTTAGGATTAATATTTATTTTACAGGCAACTTTGTAATTATTTTAACCAGGTACAATAGCTATTAAATAGTTAAGAACTATTTAATAGTTACCTAGTTAAAATAATAACAAATTTACCTGTAAAATAAATCCTAACCTAAGATATAATTAAACCTAACACTACCCTATCAATAAAATAATTAAATAAACTACCTACAATTACCTACAATTAACCTAACACTACACTATCAATAAATTAATTAAACACAATTGCTACAAATAAATACAATTAAATAAACTATCTAAAGTACAAAAAATAAAAAAGAACTAAGTTACAGAAAATAATAAAATATTTACAAACATAAGAAAAATATTACAACAATTTTAAACTAATTACACCTACTCTAAGCCCCCTAATAAAATAACAAAGCCCCCCAAAATAAAAAATTCCCTACCCTATTCTAAAATACAAATATTACAAGCTCTTTTACCTTACCAGCCCTGAACAGGGCCCTTTGCGGGGCATGCCCCAAGAATTTCAGCTCTTTTGCCTGTAAAAAAAAACATACAATACCCCCCCCCCCAACATTACAACCCACCACCCACATACCCCTAATCTAACCCAAACCCCCCTTAAATAAACCTAACACTAATCCCCTGAAGATCTTCCTACCTTGTCTTCACCATACCAGGTTCACCGATCCGTCCTGGCTCCAAGATCTTCATCCAACCCAAGCGGGGGTTGGCGATCCATAATCCGGTGCTCCAAAGTCTTCCTCCTATCCGGCAAGAAGAGGACATCCGGACCGGCAAACATCTTCTCCAAGCGGCATCTTCTATCTTCTTCCATCCGATGACGACCGGCTCCATCTTGAAGACCTCCAGCGCGGATCCATCCTCTTCTTCCGACGACTAGACGACGAATGACGGTTCCTTTAAGGGACGTCATCCAAGATGGCGTCCCTCGAATTCCGATTGGCTGATAGGATTCTATCAGCCAATCGGAATTAAGGTAGGAATTTTCTGATTGGCTGATGGAATCAGCCAATCAGAATATAGTTCAATCCGATTGGCTGATCCAATCAGCCAATCAGATTGAGCTCGCATTCTATTGGCTGTTCCGATCAGCCAATAGAATGCAAGCTCAATCTGATTGGCTGATTGGATCAGCCAATCGGATTGAACTATATTCTGATTGGCTGATTCCATCAGCCAATCAGAAAATTCCTACCTTAATTCCGATTGGCTGATAGAATCCTATCAGCCAATCGGAATTCGAGGGACGCCATCTTGGATGACGTCCCTTAAAGGAACCGTCATTCGTCGTCTAGTCGTCGGAAGAAGAGGATGGATCCGCGCTGGAGGTCTTCAAGATGGAGCCGGTCGTCATCGGATGGAAGAAGATAGAAGATGCCGCTTGGAGAAGATGTTTGCCGGTCCGGATGTCCTCTTCTTGCCGGATAGGAGGAAGACTTTGGAGCACCGGATTATGGATCGCCAACCCCCGCTTGGGTTGGATGAAGATCTTGGAGCCAGGACGGATCGGTGAACCTGGTATGGTGAAGACAAGGTAGGAAGATCTTCAGGGGATTAGTGTTAGGTTTATTTAAGGGGGGTTTGGGTTAGATTAGGGGTATGTGGGTGGTGGGTTGTAATGTTGGGGGGGGGGGGTATTGTATGTTTTTTTTTACAGGCAAAAGAGCTGAAATTCTTGGGGCATGCCCCGCAAAGGGCCCTGTTCAGGGCTGGTAAGGTAAAAGAGCTTGTAATATTTGTATTTTAGAATAGGGTAGGGAATTTTTTATTTTGGGGGGCTTTGTTATTTTATTAGGGGGCTTAGAGTAGGTGTAATTAGTTTAAAATTGTTGTAATATTTTTCTTATGTTTGTAAATATTTTATTATTTTCTGTAACTTAGTTCTTTTTTATTTTTTGTACTTTAGATAGTTTATTTAATTGTATTTATTTGTAGCAATTGTGTTTAATTAATTTATTGATAGTGTAGTGTTAGGTTAATTGTAGGTAATTGTAGGTAGTTTATTTAATTATTTTATTGATAGGGTAGTGTTAGGTTTAATTATATCTTAGGTTAGGATTTATTTTACAGGTAAATTTGTTATTATTTTAACTAGGTAACTATTAAATAGTTCTTAACTATTTAATAGCTATTGTACCTAGTTAAAATAAATACCAAGTTGCCTGTAAAATAAATATTAATCCTAAAATAGCTATAATATAATTATAATTTATATTGTAGCTATATTAGGATGTATTTTACAGGTAAGTATTTAGCTTTAAATAGGAATTATTTATTTAATAAGAGTTAATTTATTTTGTTAGATAAAAATTATATTTAACTTAGGGGGGTGTTAGTGTTAGGGTTAGACTTAGCTTTAGGGGTTAATACATTTATTAGAATAGCGGTGAGCTCCGGTCGGCAGATTAGGGGTTAATAATTGAAGGTAGGTGTCGGCGATGTTAGGGAGGGCAGATTAGGGGTTAATACTATTTATGATAGGGTTAGTGAGGCGGATTAGGGGTTAATAACTTTATTATAGTAGCGCTCAGGTCCGCTCGGCAGATTAGGGGTTAATAAGTGTAGGTAGGTGTCGGCGACGTTGAGGGGGGCAGATTAGGGGTTAATAAATATAACATAGGGGTCGGCGATGTTAGGGGTAGCAGATTAGGGGTACATAGGGATAACGTAGGTGGCGGCGATTTGCGGTCGGAAGATTAGGGGTTAATTATTTTAAGTAGCTTGCGGCGACGTTGTGGGGGGCAAGTTAGGGGTTAATAGATATAATACAGGGGTCGGCGGTGTTAGGGGCAGCAGATTAGGGGTACATAAGTATAACGTAGGTGGCGGTCGGCAGATTAGGGGTTAAAAATTTTAATCGAGTGGCGGCGATGTGGGGGGACCTCGGTTTAGGGGTACATAGGTAGTTTATGGGTGTTAGTGTACTTTAGGGTACAGTAGTTAAGAGCTTTATAAACCGGCGTTAGCCAGAAAGCTCTTAACTCCTGCTATTTTCAGGCGGCTGGAATCTTGTCGTTAGAGCTCTAACGCTCACTGCAGAAACGACTCTAAATACCGGCGTTAGGAAGATCCCATTGAAAAGATAGGCTACGCAAATGGCGTAGGGGGATCTGCGGTATGGAAAAGTCGCGGCTGAAAAGTGAGCGTTAGACCCTTTAATCACTGACTCCAAATACCAGCGGGCGGCCAAAACCAGCGTTAGGAGCCTCTAACGCTGGTTTTGACGGCTACCGCCGAACTCTAAATCTAGGCCTTAGTAAGGTATATATATATATAAATATATATATATATATATATATATATATATATACACACACATACATAAGGCCTACATCTTTGGAGACTACCCTATAAAATAAAGCAGAACTTATTCTACGAATACTGTCCAATTTTACTTTCTAAGCTTCTTATTCGACAGGGGATTCCTTATTTTAAAGCATATAAAGTGTACAAGTTTTTTATGTGGGAATTGACTATAAATGTGATGCTCCTTTGAAAGTCACCTCTAATTTTCAAATAATGTTATGTAATAGGAGGTGGATACCTGTATAGTGTAAGGCTGGCTGTTTAATCCTACAGTTACATAAAGGTTGAGTGCCCTGCTATCATTGAGATAAACACATAGATAACTTTGGCGTAAATATCCTCCCCTAAATGTAAAACAACATTTACAACTTGTACTTTCATTTATACCACTGCTATATTATTGATTTTATATTATATTAATATCACTTGCTCACCTGAGATTACTACATTTTCATATAATGTTATTGATATCTTAAGGTCCAAGAGTGAAAAATTTATATAACTAGAATTCTTCTAAGTGTGATCTGGGTTGATTGAGTGAGTGACCCCTTGAAGAGTGAGAGGAATTATTAACTTTAAAAAAAGAGGTTCCAATTTATTTTGTTTAGTTCAATTATTATTATATAAATACCTGCTCTTTATGACAACACTTCCGTACCTGACTAGAATCGACATATTTTTGTACTTTGTTGTCATAGTTCTATAATGACTGATGTCTTATTTAATATGTATGTTATTTGTCTGTTTGATCTCGTACCCTCTGACAACCTCAATAAAAGATTAAAAATATTAATAATAATGGAAGAAGAAAAAGATGTTTGAACTTGGATTTGCTTTGATCCGCAAGAGAAAAAAGCAGGGTACAAAAGCAGAGCTGCTCTCTGTTTCCATATTTAACATAAGAAAACTGGGCGCTACTTGGATAAACAATAGTGTAAATGGAAGATAGAGAGAAACTCAGTACTCTACCAGGAGTTCAGGAGTACACTCTATATAGCTGAAAAAAAGAAATAATGCTAGCGTTATAAGAAAATCCGCTGTGAAAATAAGTCTAAAAACAGAGCAAATAGACTCCTTGACCCCATTGATGAAAAAATAAAAAATACATATGGTCAAACACAGTAGTCCTGTCAGAAAACTCAAATACTATACTGTATGTCCCACCATATTATTATTATTATTATCAGTTATTTGTAGAGCGCCAACAGATTCCACAGCGCTAATATACTGTATGTAATAGGCATTAAAGGTAATAATGGTATGTGTGTATTGTATACATATATGTCCCCTGGCTATGTACATGGAGGTATACCTAATATCCATTCTGCTGAGATATGTAGCTGCAGGAAAAAACTGCTTGCAGCAGAGAGACCATCCAGTGCTGTGCAGGCAACCGCAGAGGAGTACAAAGAAGATCCAACAGGAGGGGCTAAGGGACAAGTCCCTGCGACACCCGTGGCAGGCTTGTGACTAACTTGCAGAGGCTGTAATTTTATCACTGCCCAGTACTCCATACTCCCCTATCTTCTGTCCCTGGCTCTGTGAGTGGAAATTGGGTCTCACATAGGTCTGAGAAGCCCATTCAACTAAGAATCTGGAGCACCTTCTATTCTCCACCTTCCTCCTGTGTAAGGCAAACATTAACACTGGGATACTAGAAAGGGGAGAGCTATTAAAAGCTTATGAAATGTTGGGTGTCTTTGCCTCTCCCTAGTGGCCTGGAGTTGAATCCTAGAAGTAATGACTCGTGGACTCTCAGCACCTTATGAAAGAAATAGAGCTTTTATCAAGGATACAAAAACCCATTTGCACATGCGTGAATCTGATTAAACACGTTATTGTGATCGCGCCAAATAAAAACGTAGCCTTTTGGCTGTAAAAAAATATATTTTTATTATCAGTTATTTGTAGAGCACCAGCAGATTCCGCAGCTCTAAAAATTGTCAAAAACACTGCTCCCAATAGATTGTAATCAAGGTCATAGTCATATGCAAGCAATTACATGACAGAATTTTTTTGTTTGAACTTTTATGCCCCTTTAAGGACTGCAAAGCCAAATATAAAACAGTGGAGAGTCACAATGCGGCTTGCTATAAAATTAGCAAACCAATACTATATAAAAAGAGAATTTAGAAGCATGTTAAGTTTCGTAACCTCTCATTGTAAAAAAAGAAATACATAATAAAAAATGTTCGTAAAATAATAAAAAAGTACAGTCATAAAGTAGTGTCAGCACTTATTTTATCAGAGATTACAGCGAAGTCATAAAGATAATATGTAAAGCAATAGAAATTGTCTATTACCAGCAATTTATTTCGTATTGATTACTGTAAATATATTTTATGTACTATTACGTAAATCGTTATACTGCTCTGTCCAGAGCAAATGTGCATGGTTTATGTATATGTAACAAGGCAAGAACTGAACTATTGCTCTGGAAACAAAATATGTTTATGAATATTACGGATAAACCTAGGGTCAGCAAGTTGAAACCAATGAAAGAAAAAAAAAATCAAGTAAAGGGACTATACGTATATAGTTTCTGGTGAAAAGTGTACAACTAGAGATGGCCAATCAGCTTAAAGATTTTTTAAGGCTACACACCGTATGTTGTCACCTCAAGCCTAATACTTTTGTTATAATAAAATAATCAGATGCTCTAATATCTTAAAGCAATTTATTATTACATAATGCTTTCATGGGACTGTGCGTTAAATCCATGACAAAAGGTATAAATATATGGTTAAAGTGAATGTAAATTTAAATGAATGAGTGCCCGTTTTTTAAAAATACTATTAAAACAGGGGCACTTTCATTCATTAAAATTTACATTGAAGATTTTTTAGAAAACCCAGACTGGCGAACCTTCGCCCACTTCTCCTGCTGTACTTAGCATATCGATGAAGAAACCGGCTTCATCCAATCGTTGCATGGGCTCACAATCTGGACGCTCCGGGGTGCACGCCATGAATGGAGGAAGCCGGTTTCGTCATTGCTGTGCTAAGTACAGAGGCGCTGCGGGCGGAGGATCGCTGGTCCTAAAGAAAAAGATAAGTATTTAAAAAAAACATACTGCAATGTAAAGTTTGATGAATGAAAGTGCCCCTGTTTTTATAGTATTTTTAAATAACGTGCACTCATTCATTTAACTTTACATTCACTTTAAAGTCTGCTTAGTGGTTGCAATGCATCACTGCTCCAGAGCAGCCTACACAACTAGTTGTCTTGCTCAGGATTGACTTGGCAGCTGGAAGTTAAAGGGACATTGTACACTAGATTTTTCTTTGCATAAATATTTTGTAGATGATCCGTTTCTATAGCCCACCTGGGAGTGTTTTTGTAACAATGTATAGTTTTGCTTATTTTTAAATAACATTATGCTGATTTTCAGACCCCTAACCAAGCCCCAACATTTTAGATGTATACTGATGTCTACAGACTCCTGCTTGTGTAATGGGTCTTTTCATATGCAGGGGAGGGGGGAGTGTGTGCTCTACCTGCTTTCTCAGCCCCTTTCACTGGGTGTCCCAGCCTTACCTCACCAATAGTACTAAATTGGGAGCTTCTAAGTACATTTTTAAAAGGTTTTATACTGGATTTTGATATCAGTAACTGTGCATATTTTTCTTTGTAGTAGTGTCTATTACATAAAATTATATGAAAATTGGTGTATACTGTCTGTTTAAAGGGACATTAAGCACTAAATAAATACTAGATAGAATGATGCATTTAAAGAAAAGATTAGTATGAGAATAACATGTAGATTTTTTGTTTAAAGTGTCATTAGCTGTTTAAATATTGACAAAAAAGTTTAAAGTTTTAATGTCTATAAAACGATGAGAGCTGCCATGTTGTAACTTGTGTTACCTTCTCTGCTGTGGCAAATTAGGGACAGTTATAAATAGGTCATTAGAGTGTGCAGCCAATGAGTGTGTGAAATATAACAGTGTTCCGCTAATTCCATTTCTAACAGGAATTGAAAAGCTCACAATTTCAGAATGTAGGGTAATGTTGAGGATACAAGCCAATACAGAACACAAAGTATCAGGGAACTCCTTCAGGGTGGCTACTCACAAGCGGGGCGGCACAACCGGAGTGCCTGACAGGGCGGTATGGGGCCAACAGAGCCGCGCATAGGACTCACACAGGAAGTCGGAGTTCCGTGCGTCAGGTAGCGTGACGGGTCACACCAATCGCAGGGTCAAACTCCCAAGGGTAATGTGGGATGTCACAATAGATGTTGAATTCCGATGACCAGATAGTTGACATCCAATCAATAGGGAATAGAAAAGTCCGAGCAAGTAGAGTAAAATGGAAGTGTGTAAACTTTTTTGTATACAACACAGGTACAGCAACGCGTTTCTCAGCAACACATATGCCGTTTCATCAATATTTCGTCAATATTACCCTATGTGGCGCCTCTTTCTGCTCCCTATTAGGAATTATCTGATTACCATCTTCGTTGTCAAGAGTGCAGCCTGTTTTTCTCTGGTTCTCCTCTTCAGCCTGCACCAGTGCACCTCCTTAGGACTCTGGGGTCCTTCCTATTACTAATCTTAATTTCAGAATGGAATTTCAGGAAAATGGGACAAAATAAATAATGAAAGTATATTGCAGAGTTTTTATTTGTATGTTTTTTATATAAGATTTATCATTTTATATTACCACCTCAAAGTGTTTAATGTCCCTTTTAACCCTTTGGCTGTTAAGCCATTTCCCACCTGGGTGCTAATATTTTATTTTCTTTTTTTTTAATTTTGAAAAAAAACATTTTTTTACTTTTTTTTTTTTTTTTTTTTTTTACAGACTCCCAAGACTTCCACTGTTGGAAAGGTTAGGCGAGTACCTTTCCAACAGTGGGTCTTGGGGGTCTGTAGCTGCTTAGATGCCTGAGATACAGGCTTCTATGCAGCATGCCCCATTGTTAACATTGTTAAGTATAAATAAAGTTGCACGGTGACGTCATCGCGTAATTGCGCGTGACGTCACCGCGCATCACGTGAAGCCCCGGCGATGCCTGTCACTCTACAGGCCCGATCGCCGGGGTAGGAGCAGTAAGAAGCCCCCAGATCTCCCTCAAGGTGGGAGAGTGCTCATGACGCCTCTGAGCCGTCATTAGCACCAGAGTGAGAAACTCTGTGACGGCTCAGAGCAGTCATTAGCACTGAAATGGTAAAATATACATGTAACCCTTTTGCAGGTGTTAAACACACAAGCATTTATGCAATAATAAAATGAGCTAACATTACAGCATTGAATTACTGCATTATTATGTCCATTTCAATATACATGTCAGAAAATGAATTATTCTCTTAAATGCAGTGTGACCATATTGTAAGTACATTTTATGATGTGTGGTGTGACATACCTTATCCACATTGAATATCAGATCCAGCTCACATACATTCTCAAAGCATTTGTCTAGTGTCTCAACAAAAACCTGTAAGCAAAGAAGACAGATATGTACTATGTTAATAAAAGTACCCAGATCTAATGGAATGGTACACATTATCTATAAAACACAATGCAATATTCATGTTCTTTCTTATTTATTTATTTATTTTATTTATAAAATATTTTACCAGGAAGGATACATTGAGATTTCTCTCGTTTTCAAGTAGTCCTGGGTCCACAAAACACATTGCATTGATACAATAGGGTACAATAAAATACAAAAACAAAATTAATACATAATATATGCAAAATGTAACATAGAACAGGTAGGAAATATATAATCAACCATGATAGGTGCATTCTGTTTTGAGATATGCAGAGAGGGATCTCTTAAAGGATTTTGGGCTTGGGGAAGGTTTTAAAGTGTGCGGGAGGTCGTTCCATAATTGTGGTGCTCTGCAGGAAAAGGAGGATCGAGATGCTTTCTTTTTGTATGGAGGTAGACTAAATAATGTGCTGGTACTGGATCGGAGGTTATGGGAGGTGGGAACAGCTTGGGAGAGCATTGTGCTCAGGTAGGGTGGGAGCTTCCCAGAAAAGCTCTTAAACACAAGGCTGGAAAGATGGAGGGTGCGTCTGGATTCCAGCGACAGCCAGTTTAGTTCTTATAGCATGTCACAATGGTGGCACAAAGCGGCAGAACGAGTTATACAATGTATTAAGTTTATTAAGGTGAGTTTGCGGTGCAGGTGCATATACTACATCCCCATAATCCAGGATTGGCATCAGCATTTGCTGTACAATCTTTTCCTTTACTGTAGGGCTGAGGCAGGATTTGTTTCTGTACAGGGCACCTAGTTTTGGATAGAGTTTAGATGCAATTATTTCTATGTGGAGGCTAAAAGATAGATTGGGGTCTAACAACATACACAAGTATTTGAAAGAGTTGACTGCGGTCAGTGTGCAATTTGATTTTCTTTTGATGCGTAGATAGGAGTTTTGTAGTTTGTGTAATTTAGGTCCCGTTCCAAAGATCGTTTTGTCAATGTTTAGGAAGAGTTTGTTTTTTGAGATCCACTTTTCTACCTCTGTGAACTGGTCTTGGAGCACTGCCTCAAGCTGCGGCAGATTGGTACATGTGTACAGTTGAGGACTTGCAAATATTTGGCAGATCATTTATGAATAATGTGAATAGTAGGGGGCCGAGAATGGAACCTTGGGGAACACCACACGTGACTGGGAGAGGGAGGGAGTCGCTGTCAGAAATGGAGATGTACTGTGATCAATCCGATACATATGATCGAAAGGTTAGCGGACGATCATCAATACCTGAGTTTTTTTTTTTTTTTGAATCAAAGATTTTTATTGAGGTAATACAAGAAAAAGAAAGAACATAAACATAATGTACATTTTACATCTCTTTGGTAATTTTTGCATACAAGACATTGTTTATCCATTGGACAAGGAAACCTTTACATATAAGAGAATGAGGAAATCTTAATTCAGATATTATATGAGTATCTCACCAAAAGAACTCAATGAATATAGGAGACATTGTATGCAAGTACAAAATCAAATACATATAATCAAGCATTACCTCTTTTTTCCTTTTGTTTCCTATATAAACGCATAAGATAGTGATAGATTTTAAACAACCCGAAAAACTTATACTTCTTATAGAGTGATATGTTAATTATAAAATATGTGTATTTATTATCTGAGAGTTT
The DNA here is from genome assembly GCF_027579735.1 of Bombina bombina. NCBI lineage: Eukaryota > Metazoa > Chordata > Amphibia > Anura > Bombinatoridae > Bombina > Bombina bombina. Next base: position 649,031,009 of record NC_069504.1, read on the forward strand.
ACAAATTATGGGAGATCATAACAAGTTGCTCCTACTAGATACACGTAAGTGGAGGGCAAAGTGCCTCATTTTCTTTGTAGACAGAAGGCTAAGAGCAACTTATAACAGAATGATACCAATAGCGGGTAAATACCGCTTATTTGTCCACTTAAAATGGGGGTGGACAGTAGCTAAAGGTGAGGGTGGGGGGGGCGGAGCCATAAGTTATATTGGGTAAGCCCCTCTCCTGGGGAAATGTCAGCTATAGACGATGCGGGAAAAAGGAGAAGGGGTATGACCCGCAGGCAACCAGTACCGGCGGGAAAGGAAGGAGAGGGGCTTAGCAGTGACAAATAATTTGTACAAGCCATAAAATGAATGTAGTATGTGTTGAGTAGTTAAGTCACTGTGTCAATAGAACCCAGACTATAGAGCCTCTGTAGGGAGGGTGTCAGTAACTAGCTCTACAGTGAGTTGTTCATATATAGTTCCCGCCAGAGCTATAGCAAACTGTCTCGGCCGCTGACAGTCCGCTCGTGCAATATAGGGAGATAGTATAGGGTAACCTGAAAGGGTAATCATAGTGGCATATATATAGCTAGCACATTGGCTAGGAGATAGAGATAAATATAATAGCATATGAAAGCATATTTAACTGAAAAATAGTCCTAACTGATTCCCAGGGACTAAACATCTCTGAGTGGATATACATGTAATCATGCTATTTAAATAGTTAAAGGTAGTATCCAACAGTGGTGCTGTCAGTATAAATTATATATTCAATGGGTGCTAGGAAGACATATGGCCAGGAGAGGGTGATTGCATCTAATAAATCCAAAAGAGTGAGATATTTGGAGTGCTGCGGCATAAGTGAGTGTATAGTAGTTCACATTCTATAAAGGCTATAGCATTCTAGGAATTATCCATTAAAGTAGAGAGTGTATATCATCTAAGTAGCAGTAGTTGTGCATATAAATTATGCAGTTATATAGATGAATTATGTTAATACACTGTATAGGTACACACAATATGCCCCAGAACTACCCCTAGTCACAGAAGCCAGAGTATATACATCTTAGCATATGATGGTAGTGTAGGATGACTTTATATACAGATATGGAGGCACAAGAGATGAAGAGAAAAACGATAGGGAATCCAATAATAACATTATCTAACATAAGTGATAATTGTCAAGCTCACACAACAATTAATATCTGCAGCTATGTAGGCAGCTACTGGTAAGTAAGTTTAACAAAACCAGAGTTAAGCATGTGTCTGACAAGAAATGAAAATTAATGTTAAGAGTTGTTTACACATGTCAAATCTAGCCAATATATTCAGATCTCCTTAAACTAAACGTTGCAAAAGAGTGTGAAAACTAGAACACAGCAAAAAAATGTATAAAGTTTTGAGGTATATAGCCTCTATTTGAGTGAATCTAGTAGTGTCTCAAAAGTCATTTTAACCTCACATCAGACATGTTAATCATATCGTCATTAGCGATTATATAAAATGCCCAGAGAATTCTTGTTATATATATCCAATAATAAGGTTTGCCAGTGGATCTAGACTATTATTGGCTTGAGTACCAGGGGCTAGTCATTCACATGCTGCGTAGAAGCAGGTCCCAAAGTCATAAGTGAACCGTAAGAGCCCTGTAATCGAGATGTCGACCAGTTACTGGTATCCTAGAAATTAAACAATTACAAGTCCAGAGTCCGGAAAGAGTCACTCCGATTGGCGATAACTCCTCTAGCAAGTCAGCAAGTCAGGTCTAGAGATCCAAGTAGCCAGAGCAGCTCAGAACGCAGAAAGACCTGCATCATGTATCTAACCGATTCCAACGGCAACCGTCCTGTGAGATCCAGCAAGCAACAGGATCAGAGCATGCGATGTAAGTATAGAGGTGCACTTTCTCATTCTATCGTCCCACATTGACATGCGATCAAGCAAACCCCAACCCTCTAAGGAATGAGTTTCAAGGAGGAATGGGCTAACGCAGCTCCACAAGGTCGCAAAATCACAAAAGAGTTCTGATAGGAGTGCACTCACCCCCTGAAGTTGAATGTCCCTGAGTGCGATGCTGTCTGCTAGTAGCGGGGGCTCATCCATAGTAGGTACAAGCTGCTGTCTGATGCTCTGACAGGGAGTTTGCTGCGCAATCAAGCGCATAGTTGTCTGACACAATAGGGCTGTCACCTCCTTCAGGTCAGTATCATTGCAGGGTAGAGTAGGGCCCGTACACATACTGTGTGTGTCAACAGAAAGGTCTACCGGAGACTCCGCTGTCCGCTCCACACATAGCAGAGGTCGAGTGCTGTCGGTCGGGTATTCTACACCAACTGACCTGTCTTGCGTCGGGGTCAGCCGTTGCGCCATGATATCTTTTAAACTAGCTGAGATGTCCTCAAAGCCTGCCGACATCTGTAGACTGAGCTTCCTCAGAGCTTCAAATATAGTAGGACCTTCCTCCATACTGGGTGCCATAATTTGAGTAGGCCGCAGAGACCTGGGCGCCTCCTGAATTGCCACGACTATCTGAAGCAGAATCTGATAGGAAAATGTAGTAAAAAAGTATCCACAGATATCATGAAGGCAGTCCTGCTCCTTCAGAATTAGTTTATTGAGTAAAATTCAGCAGGAGCTTCATGAAACACGTCTATCCTGTTTAGCTGTTGGCTCCGCCCCCACCTGAGTTTTTTAATTTGTGCAGTAGTATGTCGTGGTCTACTGTGTCAAAGGCCTTTGTAAAATCAAGGAAAATTGCTCCAGTTAGGTCCCTTGTTCCATGCCTTTTTGAATGTCGTTGCAAACTTTTAGGAGGGCAGTTGTAGTGCAGTGATTTGGGCGAAAACCTGATTGAACAGGGGTCAGATAGTTAGATTGTTGGTAATACTCACATAGTTGCGTATGGACACATTTTTCTAAGATTTTTGACAATACTGGGAGCAATGATATTGGGCGATAGTTAGTAACCAAGGTTAACTCACCACTGTTATGGATAGGCACTACTCTTGCAGTCTTCCAAAGTTTGGGTATGTAACCAGACACCAAGGATTCGTTAATTAGGGTTCTGACAGGTTTAGCAATTGCCGGCGCACTGAGCTTCAACGGCATTACTGAGATTTGATCAGGTCCAGACTGGTTTTCATTTTTAGATTATTAAGGTGTTTCTTAACGACATTGATGGGTACAGGTCTAAAATTTAACTTCTCTATATTGGGTCTTTGCAGATTTAGCGGGGCCAGATCCACATTTGTAGTTTCAGGATGCGTGTCATTTATTAGTTTGTCAATCAGGGTGGTGGAGCATCCAACAAAATAATTGTTAAAGGCATTTGCTACTTCTAAGGGAAGTTGCAGGGTTTGGTTTTCCACTTTGACAGTGGAGGGTTGGGAGTGGATTGGGGAGCGTGTAAGTTATTTATGACTTTCCAAAACTTTCTAGGGTTTGATATGTTATTGTTCAGATTTTCACAGAAATATTGGGCCTTGGCCAATTTTGTTTGTTTAGTGCATATATTTCGCCATTGTCTATATACACAGTGATCGTTCATAGAGCCAGTATGCTTGTTCTTTGACCACAAAGAATCCCGAAACTGGTACATTTGAATGAGGTCAGCTGTGATCCAATTCATATGTGCTCCTTTTACTCTCACCTTATGCAGCGGGGCATGCAAATTCCAAACTTGTAGGAGTTCGGACTGAAAGAATTCAATTGCAGTCTAAATCTGGAATTAGGTTTAATCTGTGCCAGGGGACATTCTTGATGTCATTTAGAATGGTTGAAGATTACATTTTTTGAAGGACCTGGTGATTTTAACCTTGGGAGAGGATTTAGTAGCCTTTATTTTGCGCATGCAGTACACTAAGCAGTGGTCACTGAAACTGTTAGGGAGAACACCTGCCTCCTGGATTCGGTCAGGAGAAGTGGAGAGAATCCGATCGAGCAGGGTGTGGTTATGGCTTTTAATGTTTATGCGAGTTGGGGAGGAGATTAATTGCGTTAGCTGCAAAGTCTTAAATGGTGAGCAAAAACTATTGTTTTTAGGATTCAGCCAATCAATATTGAAATCTCCAAAGACCAAAATTTCACTTTTTGGGTTTTGAGCTATGGTTTCACTAAGGAGATGGGCTATGTCAGAAAAAGAATGCACAGGGGAGCTAGGTGGACGGTAGATTCCTGCAACAATTGATTTACTGCACGGGATCTCAATTGTGCCAGAAAGGAAATCAAAGGTGGCAGGAGAGCTAAATTTTTGTAAGGGGGTGTACTTTATGGAATTGTCAACATAAATTACAATGCCGCCTCCTCTTTTTGCTCTTTCATTTCTTTTCATAAATACCCATGTATTGCAATGGCAGATTCAGGTATTTTTGCAGTTAGCCACAATTCAGAGATCACAATGATTTTGGGCTTGTATTGTAAACACCAACGGCTAGATTTAGAGTTCTGCGGCCAAAGGGGTGCGTTAGCTACGCGTGCTTTTTTTCGACCGCACCTTTTAAATACCGCTGGTATTTAGAGTTCACAGAAGGGCTGCGTTAGGCTCCAAAAAGGGAGCGTATAGCATATTTACCGCCACTGCAACTCTAAATTCCAGCGGTGCTTACGGACGCGGCCAGCTTCAAAAACGTGCTCGTGCACGATTTCCCCATAGGAAACAATGGGGCTGTTTGAGCTGAAAAAAAACCTAACACCTGCAAAAAAGCAGCGTTCAGCTCCTAACGCAGCCCCATTGTTTCCTATGGGGAAACACTTCCTAAGTCTGCACCTAACACCCTAACATGTACCCCGAGTCTAAACACCCCTAACCATACACTTAATAACCCCTAATCTGCCGCCCCCGCTATCGCTGACCCCTGCATATTATTATTAACCCCTAATCTGCCGCTCCGTACACCGCCGCAACCTACGATATCCCTATGTACCCCTAATCTGCTGCCCCTAACACCGCCGACCCCTATATTATATTTATTAACCCCGAATCTGCGGCTCCCAACGTCGCCTCCACCTAACTACAATTATTAACCCCTAATCTGCCGACCGGATCTCACCGCTACTATAATAAAGTTATTAACCCCTAATCCGCCTCACTAACCCTATAATAAATAGTATTAACCCCTAATCTGCCACCCCCAACGTCGCCGCCAGCTACCTACAATTATTAACCCCTAATCTGCTGACCGGATCTCACCGCTACTCTAATAAATGTATTAACCCCTAAAGCTAAGTCTAACTCTAACACTAACACCCCCCTAAGTTAAATATAATTTTATTCTAACGAAATAAATTAACTCTTATTAAATTAATTATTCCTATTTAAATCTAAATACTTACCTGTAAAATAAACCCTAATATAGCTACAATATAAATTATAATTATATTGTAGCTATTTAGGATTAATATTTATTTTACAGGCAACTTTGTAATTATTTTAACCAGGTAAAATAGCTATTAAATAGTTAATAACTATTTAATAGTTACCTAGTTAAAATAATTACAAAATTACCTGTAAAATAAATCCTAACCTAAGTTACAATTAAACCTAACACTACACTATCAATAAATACATTAAATAAAATACCTACATTACCTACAATTAAACCTAACACTACACTATCAATAAATTAATTAAATACAATACCTACAAATAAATACAATTAAATTAACTAAAGTACAAAAAATAAAAAAGAACTAAGTTACAAAAAATAAAAAAATATTTACAAACATTAGAAAAATATTACAACAATTTTAAACTAATTACACCTACTCTAAGCCCCCTAATAAAATAACAAAGACCCCCAAAATAAAAAAATGTCCTACCCTATTCTAAAATGAAAATAGAAAAGCTCTTTTACCTTACCAGCCCTGAAAAGGGCCTTTTGCAGGGCATGCCCCAAAGAATTCAGCTCTTTTGCCTGTAAAAAAAACATACAATACCCCCCTCCCAACATTACAACCCACCACCCACATACCCCTAATCTAACCCAAACCCCCCTTAAATAAACCTAACACTAAGCCCCTGAAGATCTCCCTACCTTGTCTTCACCTCACCGGGTTCACTGATCGGTCCAGAAGAGCGTCCGAAGTCTTCATCCAAGCCCAAGCGGGGGGCTGAAGAGTGACGTCCATCCTCCGGCTGAAGTCTGGATCCAAGCGGCGGCTGAAGAAATCCATCATCGGGCTGAAGTCTTGATCCAAGCGGGCGCTGAAGAAGTCCATCATCGGGATGAAGTCTTCTATCAAGCGGCATCTTCAATCTTCTTTCTTCCGGAGCAGTCTTCTTCCAGCCGACGCGGATCCATCCTCTTCTACCGACGCCTACTCGCCGAATGACGGTTCCTTTAAATTACGTCATCCAAGATGGCGTCCGTCGAATTCCGATTGGCTTAAAGGAACCGTCATTCGTCGGGAAGTCGTCGGTGAAGATGGATGTTCCGCGTCGGCGGGATGACCATGGATCCGGAAGAAAGAAGATTGAAGATGCCGCTTGATAGAAGACTTCAGCCCGATCATGGACCTCTTCAGCTCCCGCTTGGATGAAGACTTCAGCCCGATCATGGACCTCTTCAGCTCCGGCTTGGATGAAGACTTCAGTCGGATCATGGACATCTTCAGCCCCCCGCTTGGGCTTGGATGAAGACGTCGGAGCCAGGACGAATCGGTGAACCCGGTGTGGTGAAGACAAGGTAGGGAGATCTACAGGGGCTTAGTGTTAGGTTTATTTAAGGAGGGTTTGGGTTAGATTAGGGGTATGTGGGTGATGGGTTGTAATGTTGGGGGGGGGTTATTGTATGTTTTTTTTTACAGGCAAAAGAGCTGAATTCTTTGGGGCATGCCCCGCAAAGGGCCCTTTTCAGGGCTGGTAAGGTAAAAGAGCTTTTCTATTTTAATTTTAGAATAGGGTAGGGCATTTTTTTATTTTGGGGGTCTTTGTTATTTTATTAGGGGGCTTAGAGTATGTGTAATTAGTTTAAAATTGTTGTAATATTTTTCTAATGTTTGTAAATATTTTATTTTTTTTGTAACTTAGTTCTTTTTTATTTTTTGTACTTTAGTTAGTTTATTTCATTGTATTTATTTGTAGATATTGTATTTAATTAATTTATTGCTAGTGTAGTGTTAGGTTTAATTGTAGGTAATTGTAGGTAGTTTATTTAATTTATTTATTGATAGTGTAGTGTTAGGTTTAATTGTAACTTAGGTTAGGATTTATTTTACAGGTCATTTTGTAATTATTTTAACTAGGTAGCTATTAAATAGTTATTAACTATTTAATAGCTATTGTACCTGGTTAAAATAATTACAAAGTTGCCTGTAAAATAAATATTAATCCTAAAATAGCTACAATATAATTATTATTTATATTGTAGCTATATTAGGGTTTATTTTACAGGTAAGTATTTAGCTTTAAATAGGAATAATTTATTTAATAAGAGTTAATTTATTTCGTTAGATAAAAATTATATTTAATTTAGGGGGGGTTAGGGTTAGAATTAGCTTTAGGGGTTAATAAATGTATTAGAGTAGCGGTGAGCTCCGGTCGGCAGATTAGGGGTTAATGCTTGAAGTTAGATGTCGGCGATGTTAGGGAGGGCAGATTAGGGGTTAATACTATTTATTATAGGGTTATTGAGGCGGGAGTGAGGCGGATTAGGGGTTAATACATTTATTATAGTAGCGGTGCGGTCCGGTCGGCAGATTAGGGGTTAATAAGTGTAGGTAGGTAGCGGCGACGTTGGGGGCGGCAGATTAGGGGTTAATAAATATTATGTAGGTGTCGGCGATGTTGGGGGCAGCAGATTAGGGGTAAATAGGGATAACGTAGGTGGAGGCGGTGTGCGGTCGGCAGACTAGGGGTTAAAAATTTTAATAGAGTGGCGGCGATGTGGGGGGGCCTCGGTTTAGGGGTACATAGGTAGTTTATGGGTGTTAGTGTACTTTAGAGCACAGTAGTTAAGAGCTTTATAAACCGGCGTTAGCCCAGAAAGCTCTTAACTACTGACTTTTTTCTGCGGCTGGAGTTTTGTCATTAGATTTCTAACGCTCACTTCAGCCAAGACTCTAAATACCGGCGTTAGAAAGATCCCATTGAAAAGATAGGATACGCAAATGGCGTAGGGGATCTGCGGTATGGAAAAGTTGCGGCTGTAAAGTGAGCGTTAGACCCTTTCCTGACTGACTCCAAATACCAGCGGGCGGCCAAAACCAGCGTTAGGAGCCTCTAACGCTGGTTTTGACGGCTACCGCCCAACTCTAAATCTAGCCGCAAGCTTGTAGTGCATCAATTTTTGGTAGTAAGCTGCAGATATTACAGTGCACAAAGGAAAGGCCTTTTTTAGCTGGAAGGTTAGGAATGGAATTTGTTGGTGGACCAGGGTTAGTTTCTACATCATTTGCAAGAGCAAGTAACATAAGGAATAGGAATTTGGACATTATTCTTGTTTGGCCATAAAGTGAATGGGATACTTTATAATTTTGTGAGGTGGGGGTAGGGGGACTGTTTCTTATAACTCTCTACCAGAACTCAGCAGATAAGTTATGGCAACAGAGCAGGCCATGGTGTATGATAATTTGTTTTCCAGTTTGAGGTGGGTGCTTATGGCGGTAATGAAGTGAACAAAATTGGAGTGAGAAAAGGGTTATCACGAATAACAGTATGGTCATATTTGGATTCATGTTAGTAGTATGAGGTGTGAAGATGAAAGTAAAACACAAATATAAAAAAAAAGAAATAAAAAGTATATAATATTGATGTGTGATACATAGCTACTTGTAGGGAGAGAGATTATGTATTCTATAGGGTTAACTGAATGGAAGGATGTGCTGATCAATGTTTGCACCTGTCATTTCAGGAGAATGAAAGTTGTGTGGGAGACTATCTATAAACAAGGAAATGAGCTTGGGGCGGGTGAGGTGAGGGGTAGCGTGGGAGGGAAACTGTCTTCCAGAAGGATACCGGTTATTTATAAACCCAAAAATGTTCTTTCATGATTCCAATTTACTTCTATTATATAATTTCCCTTGTTATCTTGGTATCCTTTGTTGAAAAGTATACCTAGGCGCTACTGGAAACTAGCTGCTGATTGGAGGCTACACATATATACCTCTTGTTATTGGATCATGTGTTGTATTCAGCTAGCTCTCAGTAGCGTATTGCTGGCACTTCAGCAAAAGGATACCAAGAGAATGAAGCAAATTTAATAGAAGTAAACTGGAAACTTATTTAAAACTGTATGCTCTATTTGAGTCATGAAAGAAAAAAAATGGGTTTCATGTCTCTTTAATAATACTAAAGAATAAAAATCAGGTTGAATAAGCACAGCCATACAATACTATATTCAATATTTTATTAAGGGGAATCATTAAATCAAAGACATTTAAATAATTATGTTTACTGCAGTCGAAAGTAGTAGTAGAAAGCTAGGTGAGATCACTGAATCCACCATATTGCAGCTTTACACAAGTTCGAAGTTAATTACAGTTGTAATTTGGCCTAAGCCAACTTGGCCTGTGCCTAGTGCAGCAGAATTGAAGGGGGCAATAGATAATGAAGAACAGCTTCATGTGAGATACATATGGTTAATAAGCAATCCTGGCCCTGTATACCACACAATGCAGAGGGGCTTATAGGGAAGAAGGGCCATCAGCCAGGCAGCAGCCATCTTGATTGCTGCACCACCATGGCTGAGGTTGGGAATGGGGGCCGACCAGGGCTGTGGTGCCTGGCCCATTATCTGCAGGAAGCCACTTTCAGCTGCTGTACGGGGTGTAAAACTGCATGGCTCATCAGGCTAACGGGGCGTGCAGGGACTCTAAAGGTACCGTGTGGAACTGCAGCAAGAAACTGCAGGGCCAGAACTCCTTAACGAGGCGTCCGCCGCCCGCTAGCCAGCTTTGAATCCCTTTGGGTAAATTCTTTCATTTAACGACTTTCTTTTGATGTCTCACATTGTCTTTGACTGTTTCATTCTCAAAAACTCAGAGCTTGAAGTTTTTGTTTTTTTTAATATTTTTTATTAAGCTTTATGCAAACAAACACTACAATTCAGTAGATTACAATCAAGAAACAATCAGCGGACAAGACAATATATGATGTAGTATGAAGATCTCTGTCCAACAAAGTCCCCTTTTAGAGCAGGAAAGTTCTGATTATAAAGTCCAAGGCCAATAGCTGCTTATGCGCTGGTAGAATGCACAAGTACGAACTAATGCAGAGCTTGACGTTTTGTGATGCGAGTGAGGTGCGTGCTCTGCCCATCCCTCTTGCACTATCTATGTGGGGGTGCATGTCAAGTGTATTACACACCCGGGGTGATGGGATCTCAGTCTGCACCACGGCATGTGTAACAATGTGATATAATAGGCCCAACTCCAGGGTCAGGGTGCAGCTCACAAGTACTTTAATGGCAGGGGGGGGGACTTTTGTCTAGAGAGCATTCATTTTACAAAGTTTAATCATCTATTAAAAATGAAATCAATCACTTGAACGTCACTGACTAATAAAACACCGTTCAGACCTGCAACCTAACTGTATACAAAAAAATAAATAAACAAATTATCATGTTGCTGGGTGCTAACTCTCTGGGTCTTCCCAAAATCCTGATGTAATCCAATAAAACAGAAGAGGTTGCACTCCAATATTGTGAGAAAAGTGAAGAGCTTTATATTACAATGTGCAACCTCTTATGTTTTATTAGGTTACTGACAGGCACAACCTCTGTTATATACAGCTGCAGTGCTTGTGTTCATGTCGTGTAGACTTGGTTTAAAGGGGGTTCAATAAACCTAGCTCACAGGAGGGCCTAGGATAAAATTGTTCCACCCCTGCCTAGGGCAGCACTAAACCTAAATTCCCCCATGGGTGATGGGATACCATTCTTATAGCTGCAAAAAAAGTAGTAGATACCACACAGAATGGAACAAAGGGACAATAAAGTCAAAATTAAACTTAAAGGGGCAGTAAACCTACAAAATAATGTTATATTATTCTGGACAAAGTGCAGAATTATATAACATTAGCTTAGCGGCAAGTATATATAACAAAGTGTTCCTGAGATTTTTACTACGAAGATGAGTTATGCAGAACGCCGGTCCTGGCTCTACTGAGCGGGTCTGTTTTTTCTTAATGACATCGCAGGCACGCTGTCTGGTCACAGCGCGCCCGATCTCGCTATTAAAATAAATGTAGCTCGCTCCTGCTACAAGACCAGAGCGGGAGCGAGCTACATTAATTTTAATGGCGTGAACGGAGCGCGCTGTGACTAGACAGTGTGCCCACGAAGCGCTTAAGAAAAAACAGACCCGCTCAGTAGAACTGGAACACTTTGTAGCATATACTTGGCGCTAAGCTAATGTTATATAATTCTGCACTTTGTCCAGAATTATATAACATTATTTTGTAGGTTTACTACCCCTTTAAATTGATTGAATAGATCATGACATTGTAAACAACTTTCCAATTTACTTCCATTATCAATTTTGCTTAGTTCTCTTGGTATCCTTTGTTAAAGAGTAATCCTGGGTGAGCTTACAAGTGTGTGCATGAGTCTTAAGCCATCTAGCAGCAGTGCTTTCAACATTGTTTATAGCAATATTATACATAGTTACAAACACTGCTGCCATAGACTGCTCCTAAGCTCCTATCAGCCTACCTAGGTTTAGTCTTCAACAAATAATACCAAAATAACAAAGCAAATTTGATTGCACACCCTATCTGAATCACAAAAGTTTAATTTTGACTTTACTGTCTCTTTAAGTCAGAGAGGAATTTGGTTGTGTGTATGCTTTGCTGATATACTGTTCAATGCATCTAGCTGTGAAACTCATTTCAAACAGAGATAATAATACTGTGCTAAATTACCCTTTTAAATTGAGGCTGCGGTAGTGTTTCAGAATATACTTGTACAAAATATATTTTTATATGTATTTAATCTGCAGACCATATTATCACTACTGGCCTGGGAAATATATAATATAAGAACCTCAGGATCTGCTGGTCAACCCTTAAACGTCTATTGGTAGTGTGTAATCTACCCTTTGGTCACACCTGCTCTATGCTATATGGATGGTTACCTGTTTAAAGGATCATAAAACCCAACTATTTCTTTCACAATTCAGATAGGGCATACAATTTATATAGATTTCCAAATGTACTTCTATTATCACATTAGCTTAATTCTCTTGGTATCTTTTGTTGAAGGGGAAGCAATGCACTAATGGGAGATAGCGGAGTAAACCAATGACAATAGACATATATTTGCAGTCACTAATCAGAAGCTAGCTCCCAGTAGTGCATTGTTGCTCTTGAGCCACCTAGGTAAGCTTTTCCGCAAAGGTTAACAAAAGAACAAGTCAAATTTATAATAGAAGTAACCCTTTTTTTTTTTTACAGATCCCCAAGACTTATGCCGTTGGAAAAGTTAGGTGATTACCTTTCCAACGTTGGGTCTTGGGGGTATGTAGCTGCTTAGATGCCTAAGATACAGGCTTCAAAGCAGCATGCCCCCTTTCCCTATACTTTGCATTGTCCATTTTAAATAAAGTTGCGCGGTGACGTCATCACGTCATTGCACGTGATGTCACTGCGCAAAACGTCGTTAGCACCTGAGTGAGACAATCTGAGCCGTCGTTAGCACCTGAGTGAGACAATCTGCAACAGCTTAGAGCCGTCGTTAGCACTCAAGAGGTTAAAACTGCATGTTCTATCTGAATCACGAAAGTTTAACTTTATTGTCATTTTACGTTTTGTAGCCAATGTTAGAACAAAAGTTAACACGATTTCCAGAATTTACATTAGCAGGAACAGACAAAAAAAAAATTGTATTACAGACGTTTTACAACAATATTAGTAGAAAAGTCCTAAAGACACATGCACACTGAATCATGTAAGTTTAATTTTGACTTTACTGCCACTTTAAGAAAGGATACCAAGAGAATTAAACAAATGTAACAATATAAGGGTCTATGAACTCTCATCATCCCGAAAGAAAACAGAATTTATGCTTACCTGATAAATTACTTTCTCCAACGGTGTGTCCGGTCCACGGCGTCATCCTTACTTGTGGGAATATCTCTTCCCCAACAGGAAATGGCAGAGTCCCAGCAAAAGCTGGCCATATAGTCCCTCCTAGGCTCCGCCCACCCCAGTCATTCGACCGACGGGCAGGAGGAAAAAACAGGAGAAACTATAGGGTGCCGTGGTGACTGTAGTTAGAGAAAATAATTCATCAAACCTGATTAAAAAACCAGGGCGGGCCGTGGACCAGACACACCTTTGGAGAAAGTAATTTATCAGGTAAGCATAAATTCTGTTTTCTCCAACATTGGTGTGTCCGGTCCACGGCGTCATCCTTACTTGTGGGAACCAATACCAAAGCTTTAGGACACGGATGAAGAGAGGGAGCAAATCAGGTTACCTAAACAGAAGGCACCACGGCTTGCAAAACCTTTCTCCCAAAAATAGCCTCTGAAGAAGCAAAAGTATCAAATTTGTAAAATTTGGCAAAAGTGTGCAGTGAAGACCAAGTCGCTGCCTTACATATCTGATCAACAGAAGCCTCGTTCTTGAAGGCCCATGTGGAAGCCACAGCCCTAGTGGAGTGAGCTGTGATTCTTTCAGGAGGCTGCCGTCCGGCAGTCTCGTAAGCCAATCGGATGATGCTTTTAAGCCAAAAGGAAAGAGAGGTAGAAGTCGCTTTTTGACCTCTCCTTTTACCAGAATAGACGACAAACAGAGAAAAAGTTTGTCTGAACTCTTTTGTAGCTTCTAAATAGAATTTTAGAGCACGGACTACGTCTAAATTGTGTAACAAACGTTCCTTCTTTGAAACTGGATTCGGACACAAAGAAGGTACAACTATCTCCTGGTTAATATTCTTGTTAGAAACAACCTTTGGAAGAAAACCAGGCTTAGTACGCAAAACAACCTTATCTGCATGGAACACCAGATAGGGCGGAGAACACTGCAGAGCAGATAACTTAGAAACTCTTCTAGCAGAAGAAATAGCAACCAAAAACAAAACTTTCCAAGATAACAACTTAATATCTATGGAATGTAGAGGTTCAAACGGAATCCCCTTGAAGAACTGAAAGAACTAGATTTAAACTCCAAGGAGGAGTCAAAGGTCTGTAAACAGGCTTGATCCTAACCAGAGCCTGAACAAATGCTTGAACATCTGGCACAGCTGCCAGTCGTTCGTGTAATAAGACAGATAAAGCAGAAATCTGTCCCTTTAGAGAACTTGCTGATAATCCTTTATCCAAACCCTCTTGTAGAAAGGAAAGGATCTTAGGGATTTTGATCTTATTCCATAAGAATCCCTTGGATTCACACCAGCAGATATATCTTTTCCATATTTTATGGTAAATTTTTCTAGTTACCGGTTTTCTGGCTTGAACTAGAGTATCTATCACAGAATCTGAAAACCCACGCTTTGATAGAATCAAGCGTTCAATTTCCAAGCCATCAGATGGAGGGAGACCAGATTTGGATGTTCGAATGGACCCTGTACAAGAAGATCCTGTCTCAAAGGTAGCTTCCATGGTGGAGCCAATGACATATTCACCAGGTCTGCATACCAAGTCCTGTGTGGCCACGCAGGAGCTATCAAGATCACCGAGGCCCTCTCCTGCTTGATCCTGGCTACCAGCCTGGGAATGAGAGGAAACGGTGGAAACACATAGGCTAGGTTGAAGGTCCAAGGAGCTACTAGTGCATCCACTAGAGTCGCCTTGGGATCCCTGGATCTGGACCCGTAGCAAGGAACCTTGAAGTTCTGACGAGACGCCATCAGATCCATATCTGGAATGCCCCATAATTGAGTCAACTGGGCAAAGATCTCCGGGTGGAGTTCCCACTCCCCCGGATGGAATGTCTGACGACTCAGATAATCCGCCTCCCAGTTTTCCACACCTGGGATGTGGATCGCAGATAGGTGGCAGGAATGATCCTCCGCCCATTTTATTATTTTGGTCACTTCTTTCATCGCCAGGGAACTCCTTGTTCCCCCCTGATGATTGATATAAGCAACAGTCGTCATGTTGTCTGATTGGAATCTTATGAATCTGGCCTTTGCTAGTTGAGGCCAAGCCCTGAGAGCATTGAATATCGCTCTCAGTTCCAGAATGTTTATCGGGAGAAGAGACTCTTCCCGAGACCATAGTCCCTGAGCTTTCAGGGATTCCCAGACCGCGCCCCAGCCCACTAGACTGGCGTCGGTCGTGACGATGACCCACTCTTGTCTGCGGAAGCTCATTCCCTGGGACAGGTGGTCCAGGGTTAGCCACCAACGGAGTGAGTCTCTGGTCTTCTGATCTACTTGAATCACTGGAGACAAGTCTGTATAGTCCCCATTCCACTGTTTCAGCATGCACAGTTGTAATGGTCTTAGATGAATTCGCGCAAAAGGAACTATGTCCATTGCTGCAACCATCAACCCTACTACTTCCATGCACTGAGCTATGGAAGGACGAGGAATAGAATGAAGAACTTGACAAGCGTTTAGAAGTTTTGACTTTCTGACTTCTGTCAGGAAAATCCTCATTTCTAAAGAATCTATTATTGTTCCCAAGAAGGGAACTCTTGTCGACGGAGACAGGGAACTTTTTTCTATGTTCACCTTCCATCCGTGAGATCTGAGAAAGGCCAGAACGATGTCTGTGTGAGCCTTTGCCTTTGAAAGAGACGACGCTTGAATTAGGATGTCGTCCAAGTAAGGTACTACTGCAATGCCCCTTGGTCTTAGAACCGCTAGAAGGGACCCGAGTACCTTTGTGAAAATCCTTGGAGCAGTGGCTAACCCGAATGGGAGGGCCACAAACTGGTAATGTTTGTCCAGAAAGGCGAACCTTAGGAACTGATGATGTTCTTTGTGGATCGGAATATGTAGATACGCATCCTTTAGATCCACGGTAGTCATAAATTGACCTTCCTGAATTGTAGGTAGAATCGTTCGAATGGTTTTTATTTTGAACGATGGTACTCTGAGAAATTTGTTTAGGATCTTTAAATCCAGAATTGGTCTGAAAGTTCCCTCTTTTTTGGGAACTACAAACAGATTTGAGTAAAATCCCATTCCTTGTTCCGCCGTTGGAACAGGGTGTATCACTCCCATCTTTAACAGGTCTTCTACACAATGTAAGAATGCCTGTCTCTTTATTTGGTTTGAGGATAAGTGAGACATGTGGAACCTTCCCCTTGGGGGTAGTTCCTTGAATTCCAGAAGATAACCCTGAGAAACTATTTCTAGTGTCCAGGGATCCTGAACATCTCTTGCCCAAGCCTGAGCGAAGAGAGAGAGTCTGCCCCCTACTAGATCCGGTCCCGGATCGGGGGCTACTCCTTCATGCTGTTTTGTTAGCAGCAGCAGGCTTCTTGGCCTGCTTACCCTTGTTCCAGCCTTGCATCGGTTTCCAGGCTGGTTTGGTTTGTGAAGCATTACCCTCTTGTTTAGAGGATGCAGAGTTAGAGGCAGGTCCGTTCCTGAAATTGCGAAAGGAACGAAAATTAGACTTATTCTTGGCTTTGAAAGGCCTATCTTGTGGAAGGGCGTGGCCCTTTCCCCCAGTGATGTCTGAAATAATCTCTTTCAATTCTGGCCCAAAGAGAGTTTTACCCTTGAAGGGGATATTAAGCAATTTTGTCTTGGAAGATACATCCGCTGACCAAGACTTTAGCCAAAGCGCTCTGCGCGCCACAATTGCAAACCCTGAATTTTTCGCCGCTAATCTAGCTAATTGCAAAGCGGCATCTAAAATAAAAGAATTAGCCAACTTGAGTGCGTGAACTCTGTCCATAACCACCTCATACGGAGTCTCTCTACTGAGCGACTTTTCTAGTTCCTCGAACCAGAACCACGCTGCTGTAGTGACAGGAACAATGCACGAAATGGGTTGCAGGAGGTAACCTTGCTGTACAAAAATCTTTTTAAGCAAACCCTCCAATTTTTTATCCATAGGATCTTTGAAAGCACAATTATCCTCGATAGGGATAGTAGTGCGCTTGTTTAGAGTAGAAACTGCCCCCTCGACCTTAGGGACTGTCTGCCATAAGTCCTTTCTGGGGTCGACCATAGGAAATAATTTCTTAAATATAGGAGGGGGGACAAAAGGTATGCCGGGCTTCTCCCACTCCTTATTCACTATGTCCGCCACCCGCTTGGGTATAGGGAAAGCGTCGGGGTGCACCGGAACCTCTAGGAACTTGTCCATCTTGCATAATTTTTCTGGAATGACCAGGTTGTCACAATCATCCAGAGTAGATAACACCTCCTTAAGCAGTGCGCGGAGATGCTCTAATTTAAATTTAAATGTCACAACATCAGGTTCAGCCTGTTGAGAAATTCTACCTGAATCTGAAATTTCCCCATCTGACAAAACCTCCCTCATGGCCCCTTCAGATTGGTGTGAGGGTATGACAGAGCAATTATCATCAGCGCCTTCCTGCTCTTCAGTGTTTAAAACAGAGCAATCACGCTTTCTCTGATATGCAGGCATTTTGGATAAAATATTTGCTATGGAGTTATCCATTACAGCCGTCAATTGTTGCATAGTAATAAGCATTGGCGCGCTAGAAGTACTAGGGGCCTCCTGCATGGGCAAAACTGGTATAGACACAGAAGGAGATGATGTAGAACTATGTCTACTCCCTTCATCTGATGAATCATCTTGGGCAACTTTACTATCTGTGGCAGTACTGTCCTTACTTTGTTTGGACGCTATGGCACAATTATCACACAATTTTGAAGGGGGAGACACATTAACTTTCATACATATAGAACATAGCTTATCTGAAGGCACAGACATGTTAAACAGGCTTAAACTTGTCAATAAAGTACAAAAACCGTTTTAAAACAAAAACGTTACTGTCTCTTTAAATATTAAACAGAGCACACTTTATTACTGAATATGTGAAAAAGTCACCACAGTGTCTTAAAGCATTCAAAGTATTGCACACCAATTTTCAGAGCTTTAACCCTTAAAATGAGGAAACCTGAGCCGGTTACAGCTTTAACCCCTCTACAGTCCCAGCTACAGCCTTTGCTGCGACTTTACCAAACCCTGGGGGGAATACGATACCAAATGAAGCCTTCTAGGAACTTTTCCAACTACTTTCAGATCCTCACACATGCATCTGTATGTCTTGCTCTCAAAAGTAACTGCGCAGTAATGGCGCGAAAATGAGGCTCAGCCTACAACTGAGAAGGCCCTTCCTGACTGAAAAGGTGTCTAACACAGTGCCTGACGTTAAAAAACGTTCCCCAAGCTTATAAGTGTGAATTACAAGCATAAACATGTATAAAATGCCCAAATATAGCAATCGATTTTGCCCATAAAAGTGTCTGCCAGTTTTATAGCCCATATTAAGCCCTTTATTCTGTTTGAGACTAAGAAAAACATAATTTATGCTTACCTGATAAATTCCTTTCTTCTGTTGTGTGATCAGTCCACGGGTCATCATTACTTCTGGGATATAACTCCTCCCCAACAGGAAATGCAAGAGGATTCACCCAGCAGAGCTGCATATAGCTCCTCCCCTCTACGTCAGTCCCAGTCATTCGACCAAGAATCAACGAGAAAGGAGTAACCAAGGGTGAAGTGGTGACTGGAGTATAATTTAAAAGATATTTACCTGCCTTAAAACAGGGCGGGCCGTGGACTGATCACACAACAGAAGAAAGGAATTTATCAGGTAAGCATAAATTATGTTTTCTTCTGTTATGTGTGATCAGTCCACGGGTCATCATTACTTCTGGGATACCAATACCAAAGCAAAAGTACACGGATGACGGGAGGGATAGGCAGGCTCATTATACAGAAGGAACCACTGCCTGAAGAACCTTTCTCCCAAAAATAGCCTCCGAAGAAGCAAAAGTGTCAAATTTGTAAAATTTGGAAAAAGTATGAAGCGAAGACCAAGTTGCAGCCTTGCAAATCTGTTCAACAGAGGCCTCATTCTTAAAGGCCCAAGTGGAAGCCACAGCTCTAGTGGAGTGAGCTGTAATTCTTTCAGGAGGCTGCTGTCCAGCAGTCTCATAGGCTAAACGTATTATGCTACGAAGCCAAAAAGAGAGAGAGGTAGCAGAAGCTTTTTGACCTCTCCTCTGTCCAGAATAAACGACAAACAGGGAAGAAGTTTGGCGAAAATCTTTAGTTGCCTGCAAGTAGAACTTGAGGGCACGAACTACATCCAGATTGTGTAGAAGACGTTCCTTCTTTGAAGAAGGATTTGGACACAAGGATGGAACAACAATCTCTTGATTGATATTCCTGTTAGTGACTACCTTAGGTAAGAACCCAGGTTTAGTACGCAGAACTACCTTGTCTGAGTGAAAAATCAGATAAGGAGAATCACAATGTAAGGCTGATAACTCAGAGACTCTTCGAGCCGAGGAAATAGCCATTAAAAACAGAACTTTCCAAGATAACAATTTTATATCAATGGAATGAAGGGGTTCAAACGGAACACCCTGTAAAACGTTAAGAACTAAGTTTAAACTCCATGGCGGAGCAACAGCTTTAAACACAGGCTTGATCCTAGCTAAAGCCTGACAAAAGGCCTGGACGTCTGGATTTTCTGACAGACGCCTGTGTAACAAGATGGACAGAGCTGAAATCTGTCCCTTTAATGAACTAGCTGATAAACCCTTTTCTAAACCTTCTTGTAGAAAGGACAATATCCTATGGATCCTAACCTTACTCCAGGAGTAACGTTTGGATTCGCACCAGTATAGGTATTTACGCCATATTTTATGGTAAATCTTTCTGGTAACAGGCTTCCTAGCCTGTATCAGGGTATCAATAACCGACTCAGAAAAACCACGTTTTGATAAAATCAAGCGTTCAATTTCCAAGCAGTCAGCTTCAGAGAAGTTAGATTTTGATGTTTGAATGGACCCTGTATCAGAAGGTCCTGTCTTAGAGGTAGAGACCAAGGCGGACAGGATGACATGTCCACTAGATCTGCATACCAAGTCCTGCGTGGCCATGCAGGCGCTATTAGAATCACTGATGCTCTCTCCTGTTTGATTTTGGCAATCAATCGAGGAAGCAGCGGGAAGGGTGGAAACACATAAGCCATCCCGAAGTTCCAAGGTGCTGTCAAAGCATCTATCAGAACCGCTCCCGGATCCCTGGATCTGGACCCGTAGTGAGGAAGTTTGGCGTTCTGGCGAGACGCCATGAGATCTATCTCTGGTTTGCCCCAACGTCGAAGTATTTGGGCAAAGACCTCCGGATGAAGTTCCCACTCCCCCGGATGAAAAGTCTGGCCACTCAAAAAATCCGCCTCCCAGTTCTCCACTCCCGGGATGTGGATTGCTGACAGGTGGCAAGAGTGAGACTCTGCCCAGCGAATTATCTTTGATACTTCCATCATTGCTAGGGAGCTTCTTGTCCCTCCCTGATGGTTGATGTAAGCTACAGTCGTGATGTTGTCCGACTGAAACCTGATGAACCCCCGAGTTGTTAATTGGGGCCAAGCCAGAAGGGCATTGAGAACTGCTCTCAATTCCAGAATGTTTATTGGAAGGAGACTCTCCTCCTGATTCCATAGTCCCTGAGCCTTCAGAGAATTCCAGACAGCGCCCCAACCTAGTAGGCTGGCGTCTGTTGTTACAATTGTCCAGTCTGGCCTGCTGAATGGCATCCCCCTGGACAGGTGTGGCCGATAAAGCCACCATAGAAGAGAATTTCTGGTCTCTTGATTCAGATTCAGAGTAGGGGACAAATCTGAGTAATCCCCATTCCACTGACTTAGCATGCACAATTGCAGCGGTCTGAGGTGTAGGCGTGCAAAAGGTACTATGTCCATTGCCGCTACCATTAAGCCGATCACCTCCATGCATTGAGCTACTGACGGGTGTTGAATGGAATGAAGGACACGGCATGCATTTTGAAGCTTTGTTAACCTGTCTTCTGTCAGGTAAATCTTCATTTCTACAGAATCTATAAGAGTCCCCAAGAATGGAACTCTTGTGAGAGGAAAAAGAGAACTCTTCTTTTCGTTCACTTTCCATCCATGCGACCTTAGAAATGCCAGAACTAACTCTGTATGAGACTTGGCAGTTTGAAAGCTTGAAGCTTGTATTAGAATGTCGTCTAGATACGGAGCTACCGAAATCCCTCGCGGTCTTAGTACCGCCAGAAGGGCACCCAGAACCTTTGTGAAGATTCTTGGAGCCGTAGCCAATCCGAATGGAAGAGCTACAAACTGGTAGTGCCTGTCTAAGAAGGCAAACCTTAGGTACCGGTGATGATCTTTGTGAATCGGTATGTGAAGGTAAGCATCTTTTAAATCCACTGTGGTCATGTACTGACCCTTTTGGATCATGGGTAAGATTGTCCGAATAGTTTCCATTTTGAACGATGGAACTCTTAGGAATTTGTTTAGAATCTTTAAATCTAAGATTGGCCTGAAAATTCCCTCTTTTTTGGGAACCACAAACAGGTTTGAGTAGAACCCTTGTCCTTGTTCCGACCGCGGAACCGGATGGATCACTCCCATTAATAACAGATCTTGTACACAGCGTAGAAACGCTTCTTTCTTTATCTGGTTTGTTGACAACCTTGACAGATGAAATCTCCCTCTTGGGGGAGATAATTTGAAGTCTAGAAGGTATCCCTGAGATATGATCTCTAGCGCCCAGGGATCCTGAACATCTCTTGCCCAGGCCTGGGCGAAGAGAGAAAGTCTGCCCCCCACTAGATCCGGTCCCGGATCGAGGGCTCTCGGTTCATGCTGTCTTTGGGGCAGCAGCAGGTTTCCTGGCCTGCTTGCCCTTGTTCCAGGACTGGTTAGGTTTCCAGCCTTGCCTGTAACGAGCAACAGCTCCCTCCTGTTTTGGTGCAGTGGATGTTGATGCTGCTCCTGTTTTGAAATTCCGAAAGGGACGAAAATTAGACTGTCTAGCCTTAGCTTTGGCTTTGTCTTGAGGTAGGGCGTGGCCCTTACCTCCTGTAATGTCAGCGATAATTTCTTTCAAACCGGGCCCAAATAAAGACTGCCCCTTGAAAGGTATATTAAGTAATTTGGACTTAGAAGTAACATCAGCTGACCAGGATTTTAGCCACAGCGCCCTACGTGCCTGGATGGCGAATCCTGAGTTCTTAGCCGTAAGCTTGGTTAAATGTACTACGGCCTCCGAAATGAATGAATTAGCTAGTTTAAGGACTCTAAGCCTGTCCGTAATGTCGTCTAGCGTAGATGAACTAAGGTTCTCTTCCAGAGACTCAATCCAAAATGCTGCCGCAGCCGTAATCGGCGCGATACATGCAAGGGGTTGCAATATAAAACCTTGTTGAACAAACATTTTCTTAAGGTAACCCTCTAATTTTTTATCCATTGGATCTGAAAAAGCACAGCTATCCTCCACCGGGATAGTGGTACGCTTAGCTAAAGTAGAAACTGCTCCCTCCACCTTAGGGACCGTTTGCCATAAGTCCCGAGTGGTGGCGTCTATTGGAAACATCTTTCTAAATATTGGAGGGGGTGAGAACGGCACACCGGGTCTATCCCACTCCTTAGTAACAATTTCAGTTAGTCTCTTAGGTATAGGAAAAACGTCAGTACTCGCCGGTACCGCAAAGTATTTATCCAACCTACACAATTTCTCTGGTATTGCAACGGTGTTACAATCATTGAGAGCTGCTAAAACCTCCCCTAGTAATACACGGAGGTTCTCCAATTTAAATTTAAAATTTGAAATATCTGAATCCAATCTGTTTGGATCAGAACCGTCACCCACAGAATGAAGCTCTCCGTCCTCATGCTCTGCAAGCTGTGACGCAGTATCAGACATGACCCTAGTATTGTCAGCGCACTCTGTTCTCACCCCAGAGTGATCACGCTTGCCTCTTAGTTCTGGTAATTTAGACAAAACTTCAGTCATAACAGTAGCCATATCTTGTAATGTTATCTGTAATGGCCGCCCAGATGTACTAGGCGCCATAATATCACGCACCTCCCGGGCGGGAGATGCAGGTACTGCCGCGTGAGGCGAGTTAGTCGGCATAACTCTCCCCTCGCTGTTTGGTGAAATTTGTTCAAATTGTACAGATTGACTTTTATTTAAAGTAGCATCAATACAGTTAGTACATAAATTTCTATTGGGCTCCACCTTGGCATTGGAACAAATGACACAGATATCTTCCTCTGAGTCAGACATGTTTAACACACTAGCAATAAACTTGCAACTTGGTTATAATCTTTTTTAGCAAAAACGTACTGTGCCTCAAAGAGGTACTAAACGATTAAATGACAGTTAAAATAATGAACTGAAAAACAGTTATAGCATCAAACTTTAAAACAACACAACTTTTAGTAAAGGTTTGTTCCCATTAGTAAAATAACAATAATTAAATTTGACATAAAGAATTACAGAGCAACGTTTTTATTCACAGTCAATATAAAATTCTCACAGCTCTGCTGAGAGAATCTACCTCCCTCCAAAGAAGTTTGAAGACCCCTGAGATCTGTCAGAGATGAACCGGATCATGCAGGAAATATAAGAGTAGCTGACTGGAAATTTTTGATGCGTCGCAAAGAGCGCCAAAAACGGCCCCTCCCCCTCACACACAGCAGTGAAGAGAAACGAAACTGTCACAATTAAAAGCAAACAACTGCCAAGTGGAAAATAATGCCCAAATATTTATTCACTCAGTACCTCAGAAATGTAAACGATTCTACATTCCAGCAAAAACGTTTAACATGATAAATACTTATTAAAAGGATTAGTGACTTTTAACAGAGTAGTTCCGGTGAAATACCATCCCCAGAATACTGAAATGTATACATACATGTCATTATAACGGTATGGCAGGATTTTCTCATCAATTCCATTCAGAAAATAAAAACTGCTACATACCTCAATGCAGATTCATCTGCCTGCTGTCCCCTGATCTGAAGCTTTTACCTCCCTCAGATGGCCGAGAACAGCAATATGATCTTAACTACTCCGGTTAAAATCATAGTAAAAAACTCTGGTAGATTCTTCCTCAAACTCTGCCAGAGAAGTAATAACACGCTCCGGTGCTATTGTAAAATAACAAACTTTTGATTGAAGTCATAAAAACTAAGTATAATCACCATAGTCCTCTCACACATCCTATCTAGTCGTTGGGTGCAAGAGAATGACTGGGACTGACGTAGAGGGGAGGAGCTATATGCAGCTCTGCTGGGTGAATCCTCTTGCATTTCCTGTTGGGGAGGAGTTATATCCCAGAAGTAATGATGACCCGTGGACTGATCACACATAACAGAAGAAATGGCTTACCGGTCCCCATGAGGGGAAATGACAGCCTTCCAGCATTACACAGTCTTGTTAGAAATATGGCTAGTCATACCTTAAGCAGAAAAGTCTGCTGTTTCCCCCAACTGAAGTTACTTCATCTCAACAGTCCTATGTGGAAACAGCAAACTATTTTAGTTACTGTCTGCTAAAATCATCTTCCTCTCACAAACAGAACTCTTCATCTTTTTCTGTTTCAGAGTAAATAGTACATACCAGTACTATTTTAAAATAACAAACTCTTGATAGTAGAATAAAAAACTACAACTAAACACCACATACTCTTAACCATCTCCGTGGAGATGTTGCCTGTGCAACGGCAAAGAGAATGACTGGGGTGGGCGGAGCCTAGGAGGGACTATATGGCCAGCTTTTGCTGGGACTCTTTGCCATTTCCTGTTGGGGAAGAGATATTCCCACAAGTAAAGATGACGCCGTGGACCGGACACACCAATGTTGGAGAAAGAAATTTATTGGTAAGTACAAATTCTGTTTTCTTTCATAAGATGATGACAGTCCATAGGAGTCCATAACATGTGGGATACAATACCCAAGCTGAGAGTCCATGTTAAGGCCGGTGGGAAAAAATGATGGCAGTTCCTATTTGCCAGACACTGAGGCCTGAAGGACTTTCCTGCCAAAAGCAGCTTCAGAAGAAGCATAAATATCAAAATGGTAACATTTAGAAAAGGTATGGAGAGAAAACCAAGTTGCCGCCTTGCAAATCTGTTCAAAGGAGGTGTCATTTTTGAAGGCCCAAGTAGTAGATAAAGACTCTTTTTGAATGTCTGGTTTAGACATGATGCCAATGCCACGGCTGTAGCCTTTTGACCCTTTTCTAGGACCTGAAGTGTACAAATAAGCTATAAGTCTGTCTAAAGCCTTTACTAGCATAAAGATAAACATTTTTTATCCAAATTGTGTAGTATGCGTTCCTTAGGGTTAGAACAGGGGCATATTATGGCCTAGGCCAACAAGGCCAGTGTCTAGGGCAGCAGATTTGGAAGGGGCAGCACATCTGCCCTATCCTCTCTCTAAAAGATAGGGGACTTAAGGCTTTTACAGAGAAGACAAGGCACTGCGTTGATTAAGGTCGCTCTTCACAGATAGTGCTCCTTTAAACCATTGCTGCATTTAGAACCACCGGCATTTTTGCAGTGAAAGTGTTCTTAGTGAGAATCTTGCCCGGGGATATGTTTACAAGGTGAGGCTGGAGGAGAAGACCTTGTGTCGATATGCTGCTTCCCTTTGTCAGATGTGGTGGGTCTGCGAGCGCAGTGCTTATTGCAGGTCTTAGTAACTAACAGACTGGATGCGTATGTGCATCGCTTAGATCAGCTTGTGATGTCTAATCATAAACTCACAGTGCTAATGTATATTAGCTACTAATAGCTAGCTTACTCTGCATTCATGAACCCACGGAGTAAATAGTAAACGGACACTTAAAAAGTTTCATTACTTAAATGATGGTAATTACTGTATGTTGTTGCATGTAAAGGGCAGTGATTGTTTTAAAGTGTATTCTTTCTTTCCCTTACTCCTTCCATTCCTCCCTCAACTCCCTTTCTCCCTCAACTCACTCCCTCAACTCCCTCCCTTCTTTCTTTCTTTCCCTCCCTTCTTTCACTCATTTTTTTCCCTCCCCCTTTTATCCTCTCCCTCCCCACGTTTCTCTTCTCTCTCTCTCCCCCTCCCTTCCTTCTTTCCTTTCCCTACCTTTTCTCCCCTCCCCTTTTCTCTCCCTTCTCCCAGTGAGAAAATGGTATGAGATGCATGCAATTCAACCTACCTGTATGCAAGTGTTCTGCTAGCCCATTTTCTTTTGGATTGTTATAAAAAAATATTAAGGGGAAAAAAGGCCTAAAACTTTTTTTTTGGGGGGGCAGCAGAATTTTGAGTGCCTAAGGCAGCACAAAACCTTAATATGCCACTGGGTTAGAAAGATTTGGACACAGGGAATGAACAACAATTTCAAGTAAAATCTGGCAAAGGGGATAGCATCCTAAGCCGCCACCATGAAACCCACATGTTCCATGCACTGAGAGACCGATGGATGAGAGATTAGTAGAAGATCTGCACAGGCTTACTTTAACCTTGCTCTGCAAATCTCTGTCATAGAAATGTGCATAGACACCAAGTCTATGACTATTTATAGTAAAGTAACCCTGGTGAGTGGAACCAGAGAACTCTTTAGAAAATTGATATTCCATCTGTGATCCTTTAAACATGGAATCATGGTGGCTGTGTGAGTGGTTACCAATCTTAAGGATAGAGCTGGAATGAGATTATTATCCATGGAGGGAGGTACCTAAATTACTTGAGCTCTTATCACAGACAAAAGGGCCCCCAGAACTTTTTAGAATACCCTGGGAGCAGATGCCAGGCCAAAACAGAGTGCCACAAATTGAAAATGTTTCTGCTGGAAAGCAAACCTAAGGAACTTGTGCTGGTCCCTGTGAATAAGAATTTGTAGATATGCGTCCTTCAGATCAATTGTGGTCATGTACTAACCTTTTTGGACCACTTGCAAAATAGTATGGATTGTCTCCATTTTGAACGTAGGTACCCTCAGCAATTTGTTCAGAGAATCAGTCTGAACGTGCCTTTCTTATTTGGCACTATGAAGAGATTAGAATAGCAACCTAGGCCTTGTTCTGCCTGGCGAACTAGAACAATCACTCTTATTCGTTCTAAATCTTGGACACAGAAAAAAAAAAAGGCTCCTGCCTTTAAAGGATTCTTGGGAACATGAGACAGAGGGAACAGTTCTCGAGCAGACCTGATGTGAAAACCTATCCTGTAACCCGGCAATACTGTACTTAGTACTCGGGGATCCCGAACAGATCTGCACAAGGCCTGCTAAAACAAGCTCAGTCTGCCCCCTACCAAATAAGTCTCTGAATCAGGGGCCACACCTTCATGCTGACTTAGAGGAAGTGGATGATTTATTAGTCTGTTTGGACTTGTTTCAAGAATGTCCTAGCTTCCATGAAGACTTGGAAGAATCTGACTTTTGAGCAGAAAATGGGGAGGATTTTTGGGTTCAGGGCTGACAAAAAGGAACAAAAACGTCCCGGTCTAGACTTACTCTTAGAACGTTTGTCCTGAGGTAAGAACGCTCCCTTACCACAGGTAATGGTAGAAATAATGGAGTCCAATACTGGACCATAGAGATGAATTTATCCACCAATCAGCAAAGACAACCCAGGTTGTTCACAAAAAATGGGTCGGCACCTAAACTTACATTCTTGCATTTCAAATAAAGATACCAAGAGAATGAAGACAATTTGATAATAGGAGTAAATTAGAAAGTTAGAAAGTTGCTTAAAATTTCATGCTCTATCTGAATCACGAAAGAAAAGATTTGGGTTCAGTGTACCTTTAATGGTATATTACATTCCCTTGAACCTAATTGTTCTATCCAGGCTGTTGGGAGTCATAAAAGTATTGCACATTCCTCTTTTATTTGTATTTATCATTAAAAGTTATGTTTTACATTTTTCCAGTGAGACAACTTCCCTCTACACTGTTAATATAAGAGTGCTTTGTATATGCCCTCCTTTTCTTTTCTCTTTTTTGATTTATAAATATAACCATTTTGTAGACAAAATTACTGGAGCAACTGCTGGAGGTTTGAAGATAAATCCAAAATAATGCTGAAAAATGTTTAAATACTAATTAAAAGCGGTTTTATTAAAGGGGACAGTCTACACCAACATTTTTATTGTTTAAAAAGATAGCTAATCCCTTTATTACCCATTCCCCAGTTCTGCATAACCAACATTGTTATACTAATATAATTTTTACCTCTGTGATTACATTGT
The DNA here is from genome assembly GCF_027579735.1 of Bombina bombina. Lineage (NCBI taxonomy): Eukaryota > Metazoa > Chordata > Amphibia > Anura > Bombinatoridae > Bombina > Bombina bombina. The sequence goes on from NC_069504.1 coordinate 649,059,102, forward strand.
ATCTAAGCCTCTGCAGACTGCCCCCTTATTTAAAGTGAAGGTAAACTTTGGTGAATGAAAGCCCGTTTTTTAAAAATACTATTAAAAACAGGGGCACTTTCATTCATCAAAGCAGCCATTTTGATTAAAAACTTACCTTTTTTTCTTTTCACAGCCAGAGCAGCTTCCCCCTCCTGGAAATCCTCTCTTCACACATCAGCAATGACTAATCCGGCTTCCTCCAATCACAGCATGGCCTCAGGCATTGACTACCCTGGGGGGAAAGCCGTGATTGGGGTCATTGCTGACGTGTGAAGAGAGAATCTCCGGGTGGGGGAAGCTTTTAATCAAAACGGCTGCTTCGTAAACTTTGATGAATGAAAGTGCCCTTGTTTTTAATAGTATTTTTAAAAAACGGGCTTTCATTCACCAAAGTTTACCTTCACTAAGTTCTTTTGACAGACTTGCATTTTAGCCAACTTTCCAATTTACTTCTGTTATCAATTTTGCTTCATTCTCTTGGTATCTTTTATTGAAGAAGCAACAATGCACTCCTGGGAGCTAGTTGAACACATTGGTAAAATAAACATACAAGATAAGCCACCAATCCGCAGCTAGCTCCAAGCTCCTGAGCCTATCTAGATATGATTTTCAACAAAGGATACCAAAAGAATGCAGCAAATTAGATAATAGATGGAAAATGGTTTCATGTCCCTTTAATATTCCAACCCGACAATCCTGCTGTGTTTACAGTTTATACTACATAACCTATTTTTATAGTCTATCAGTTAACATATCTCTTTTAAAGATAAAAACACTTTTAGATAGCAACAGTGAAGAGTTGATAGAGTTCTTTAAGGTGTAACTATTGAGGTTCTAGTGAGTAATCTCAGTTTCATAATACTTTCAAGCTCTTCAAAACATTAGTATGTGTATCCTGTTCTTTTTATGTAAGAATTGTTGGGATTTAATATAGTGTCTTATATTCACTTACTGTTTTATCAAATGTCAGGAAGCTATCTAAAATGTTACATTGTCTCTAACTCATCAATCCCTTAAAATAACACAGCAATTGGAGAAATCTAGTGATGTGTTATTGTTTAAAGTAACTGCTGATCCAAGACTACAAAACCTCATATGATGCTTGGTATTGTCAACTGTACCAAAAATCTAAATTTTTGGGAACAGTGCCCCTTTAAAAACATCAGAAGAAAATAAATTATTATCAGGTAAGCATAATTTATGTTTTTCTTCTTAAATGGAAAGAGTCCACAGCTGCATTCATTACTTTTTGGAAAACAATACCCAAGCTATAGAGGACACTGAATGTCAAGACGGGAGGGTACGATAGGCGGCCCATACTGAGGGCACCAGGCCTGAACCTCTACCCAATAAAAAACCCTGCTTTGTCCGAAGCCGAGAAATTTTTTAAAGGAAAAGCCCCAAGGACACTGACTCGCAGCTAGTCCAGAAGCCAAACTAGAGACAGCACAACGGACTCGACTGAGCCAACAGTCATCCAGGAGACACCGTCGCCCAACAGACGGTCCCCCACCACTCAATCCCCACTAATGAAGGGGACACCAGCCGAAACCCCCAAGGGGACAAGGTATAGGAGAACCGAGCAAACCGAATGGTCCCCTAATACAAAAAAGAACACCTCCAAGAGTGAGCCCAGCTCACAGAGACACAAATGGGCCCAGACAGAGAAATGAGACCACGCCTATACCAAGCGAATCCCGGGATAATACCGGTCACAGAGACAGAACAGACGTCTCTTCAACATCCTGCAAACACGGAATGCAACTGAAGAGGCAAAATACTCCCAGCATCTGAATCTAGAATACCAAAGTATTCGACCATGAAAAAGTGTGTAATAGACCCAGGTGAAAAACACCAAGTTTGAGAACACAGAGTCCATAACAGGACGACACAGAGGGTACTTGTGAGGAAGAAGAAGCAGTCAAGCAAGAAACAGACCGCAAAAGCAACCCCCAGACGGAGGGCACGCTCCAGGCAACCTAAGCCGCCAGACCTACACACAGGTCCCTAAAAAGGGGAACACAAAACCTCAATCAAGGCCCCCCGAGAAGGAGAGTATACCCTCAGAACCCGAAGGAAGAGTAAACCCTCTTCTGAAATCAATAGAGCAAGTTTAAAGGAAAATCTATGTCCTAGCAGACTGAGCTAACAGGATAGACTCAACAAAGCTCACACATCCAGAGGAGGCTGCGACCCGAACGCAGCACCTTAGACCGCTCGGCCATCCTGACCTGCAGACCCCCACCCAGCTGGACCAACCCAGCCTCAGGAATCCAAAACAGGGGAACAGAAGAATCCTGAAACTGGTACAGAAACGAGCGTAAGGATAGCACAGCCATCCCCACAGAGTACAAGTACAACCCAACTCTGAAACAGACGACAAGGCCATAGACCTAAGGATCTATCAAAATAAAGGCCCAACAAGTCTGACTTGGAGCCAGCAAGACCCCAGGGGGAACCAATCCCACCTTTCCACCTCCCATCCAGGAGAAGCCCTAAGAAAGGACTCTATCTCCATAGGGAGGAGAATATCCCCTAAAGAAAATGGATGAAGCCAGAAGGGCAATATCTGTCCTTAAGGCCCGAAGCCACTGGCTAATGGGAAAATAAATCCCCAACACAAATGTCCTAGAAAATGACCCCCCCTACAAGTAGCTTGCCAAGCAGAGGCACCGCCAACTCATTTGCCTTCAGAGCAGGGAATCCACAGGTACATGGGCAAGCTGACCAGGGGCATGCAACCCTAAGGCGCACCAGAAATTGAACATCCAGCGCCAGCATCTAGGTATGAACCAACAACCCTTGAGGCGCAAGCCACACAGCTAACCACTAGATGACATGGGCTACTCTGTTGCAAAGAGTAATAAATACTCCGAAAACCTGGCCAACCATAACCAGGTCAGGTAGATTGAGAACATAGACCAAGTTTCCACTACCGTGGAACACCCCGACCAGCCCTGAGATCCAAGATTCCAAAACAACCCAAGATTGGGTCAGGAAAAAAGCCAAGCGAAGCCTCAGCAACCGGAAGTCTCAGGGAGAAAAACAGGTCCTGGCACCTAATAGTTCAGGCAAACCATACCCTAGAACTAGACACCCCAACTGGCCAAAAAGCCAGACACAAGGGATATGGATGCATATCCAGAGAATCCGGATATCGAGAAGAACTCAAAAGCCCCGACCAAAGGAAGGAACCACCCCTAGCTAAAGTTCAACGCTCCAAGGAGCAAGGCTAGAAGTCAAATGAAGAGACTTCTCAAAGCTTCAGGACAACCAAGGGATACCTCAAGGTAAAAAAAATCCTTCTAGCAGGGCTAGTCTCCTCATCACCTCCGCACAAGCAGAGGACACAGGGAAGAGAAAGGCGTTAAGCCTTCCCAGCTCCGGGAAACCCTGAGCTAAACAAAGTCCCCACAGGGATCAACCATCACACAGCACACAGATCCCTAAAAGGAGATCCAACTCACCCGGAGACAATGGAAGAAGACCCAAAGGTCTCTTATAACTCAGACAGACAGTACATGTCAAAGAGTAAGAGCTGCATCTAGATACACTATAAACAGCTTACGCGTACACTTGCAAGGTGTCAAGAGCTGCAACAGGTTTTAAACTGTAAACCTTCTGCATGCTAGACAGCTATCCTGTACAAGCTGTTGGATCAAGCCCAAAATGACAAATCCAGAGCCCTAAAACTGAAGTAAGCCCTGAACAAAGCCCTCCAACCCTCCACCGCATGGGGGAGGAAAACTCTAGGTTCTGATAATATCAGATGTCAGATAGAATGACGCAGCAGAAAACTCAAGGGGGTATCAAGGGGCTCAGCTGTCCCTTGATACCCCTAGCCCGAGGAACAAGGCGCTCTCATATGGCATACGGAACAAAACTGGTTGACATGTGTCAACGAGGCCAATCTGGATTCATCATCGGACACAGAGTCTGAATCTGAAATTAAAATAGTCTCAGCATCAGAATCCTCCATAACTAGATAGAGGATATGCAAATATGGACTAAGTAGAAAACCAAAAACTGCACTTGACACCCACAATGGCTGGGGCTCTCACCCTCTCCTATGACCAGACCCCTGAGGACTAGAATATTTCCTACACCACACGGTCGGAAATGTGGAAACGGAAAACAGAACATAACCACGCCCGAACACAAGGTGAACCGTACAGTCCGAAAAAATTGTGCCCAACCAAAAGGATGCGTCACTTCCAAAGGCCCAGTGAACATCACACATAAGCAGATTGAATCACATAACAAACATGATTATAAACCCCCCTGTTCAATAACCCCCCTCAAGAGATATTAACTCTTGATTCCAAGATACTAACAGAGACTCACTAAGACCCTTATGTTAAGTTAGACCCGCCAGGTGGTAGCCTCACGGGAAAACATTCACATTACAGTACATTCATGAATAAAGTGAAATGAAAGATCTTACCGGAATCTACGCCGTGGAACAGGAACATGGCCTTTCAAGTGTGACGGATAGTAGCATCACCTCCGCCATGGACTTGAGAGAAGAAAGCAGACAGCGGAGCGAAGTTCGACAACGCCGATTGCTTGAGGAGCTGTTAATAGGAGTCGGGATGGTTTCGCAGAAAGACTCTCCCTGCATCTCCGAACTCTAACTTTCATCCAAGCCTTCACTGAGAGACTGACAGGACTACTTAAAACTCCTGCCCCATGCCGAAAAGTACTACCCTCCATAAGAGACAAAAAAGAAAAAGAAAAATTCTGACACTTCTCTGCCAACCTCCTGGGACGAAAGGCAAAGAATGACTGGGGATGAGGGGAGTGGGAAGAGTATTTAAGCCTTTGGCTGGGGTGTCTTTGCCTCTTCCTGGTGGCCAGGTTCTTATTTTCCCAAAAGTAATGAATGCAGCAGTGGACTCTTTCCATTTAAGAAGAAAAGAACCAGAAATAAATACATATGCATATGAGTTATTGCTAGGTATGTTAAAAATGGATTACAACTTTGAATTTCTTACATATACAAGTATCATAATTTTATATATTTATTATACACACACACACACACACAAGGATTTAAAATTGAGTTGACTAGATTTTCCCTCTGGGTTAGTAGCTTAAAGGGACATGAAAAATATTTTTTTTTCTTTCATGATTCAGATAGAGCCTACAATTTTAAACAGCTTTCTATTTTACTTTTAATTTCAAATTTTCTTCGTTCTCTTGGCATCATTTGTTGAAAACTAGGGACGTATGCTTAGGAGCCTGCCAATTTGTGGAGCACTCTATGGCAGTAGCTTTGCAAAAATGTTATCCATTTGCAAGAGCACTAGATGGCAGCACTATTTGCTGCCATGTAGAGCTCCAGATGCCTACCTAGATATCTCTTCAACAAAGCATATCATGGGAACAAAGCAATTTTTTTAAATATAAGTAAATAATAAACTTTTTTATAATGGTATGCTCTGTTTGAATAACAAAATATGTTTGGGTTTCATATCCCTTTAAATTAGTTTAATTAAAAAGGTGACCCACTTAACACAAGCAATCATATCCTTGAATTATGGTAGTGTAACTGAAGCAAACAATCAACTATGGGTGGCAAGGCACTGTCAAAAGATCTCCGGGATAAAGTTGTGGAAAGGCACAAGCCAGGAGATGGATACAAGAAAATATAAAAGGCTTTATCAATGCCTAGAAGCACAGTGAAGTATATTATTAAGAAGTGGAAGGTATTTTGTACAACACAGACAATCTCTGGATCAGGACGTCGCTCAAAACTGGATAAAAGAGCCAGGAAGAAACTGGTCAGAGAGGCTACCAAGAGGCCCAAAGCAACTCTGAAGCAATTGCAGGAATTTATGACAAAGAGTGGTCATTGTGTGCATGTGACAACATTATCACAAATTCTCCACAAATGAGGATTGTGTGGGAGGGTTGCAAAAAAAAAAAATCCACTCCTCAAGAAAGGCCTCAAGAAAGGTCACATGCAGTCACAACTGAGCTTTGCCATAACATTCCTAGGAGATTCTGAGGCCACATGGAAAAATGTGTTATTGTCAGATGAGACTAAAATTGAATTATTTGGCCTTAACACCAAACGATATGTCTGGAGGAAATCCAATACAGCTCACCATCCAAATTACACTATACCTACAGTTAAGCATGGAGGTGGTAATATCCTGTTATGGGGATGTTTCTCTGCAGCAGGCACTGGAGCAGGATAGAAGGTGTAATGGATGGTGCAAAATACAGTCAAATTCTTAAGGAAAATCTGCTGCCCTCTGCCAGGATGTTGTCAATGAGGAAGGTTTACCTTCCAACATGAAAATGACCACACAATGGTTGGAGGAGAAAAGAGTGAATGTCCTTGCATGGCCTAGTCAGAGCACAGACTTAAACCCCAGAATATCTGTGGCATGACTTGAAGACTGCAGTCCACAAACAGTCACCATCAAATGTAACAGAACTGGAGCAGTTCTGCAAAGAAAAGTGGGCAAATATTGCACAGTCTAGATGTGCAATGTTAGTAGAGACATATCCCAACAGACTAAAGGCTGCAATTAAAGCAAATGGTGGTTCAACAAAATACTGACACAAGGTGGTGATCCTTTTTCCAACTCAGTGATTCTGTTTTTGAATTGTCTTTATTATTGCCTGACATGTTGGTGTTATATCTTTTCACTTGGATGTTAAGTTGCAGTAATTACAACTGTAATTACAACTGGATAAACAAAAACTGTGTCTGTTTTTATTTAAGGATGTAAAGCAACAGAATGTGATTATTTTCAAGAGGGGCGATTATTTTCAATCCCCTACTATATGGCTAAAAGAGTATGGACACATGACCATCACACCTATTATGAGCTTGTTGGACACCCCATTCTGAAAACCATGGGCATTAATATGGTGTTGATGCCCCTTGATGGATATAACAGACACCACACTTCTGGAAAAGCTTTCCACAAGCTTTTGGAGTGTGCCTAAGGGAATAAGTGCCCATTTAGCCAAAAGAGCATCTGTGAGGTCAGGCACTGATATTGGACGAGAAGGTCTGGCTTGCAATTGGCATGCTAATTCATACCAAACGTGTTCAGTATGGTTGAGATCAGGGCTCTGTGAAGGCAACTTGTGTTCCTCCCCTCCAAACTCGTCAAATCATGCCTTCATGGATCTACATTGTGCACAGGGGCACAGTCATGCTAGAACGTGAAAAAGGGCCGTACCCATATTTACCCACAAATTTGGAAGCCACAATTGTCTAAAATGTCTTTGTATGCTGCCTAACCCAAACCCTGAAAAACAACCTCAGAACATAACCCTCCCACACACACACACTTCAAAGTAGCAATGCATTATGGTAGGCAGTGTTCTGCTGGCATTCACCAAATTTTTCCATCAGACTGCCAGGTAGAAAACATAATTTATGCTTACCTGATAAATTCCTTTCTTCTGTAGTGTGATCAGTCCACGGGTCATCATTACTTCTGGGATATTACTCCTCCCCAACAGGAAGTGCAAGAGGATTCACCCAGCAGAGCTGCATATAGCTCCTCCCCTCTACGTCACTCCCAGTCATTCGACCAAGGACCAACGAGAAAGGAAAAGCCAAGGGTGAAGTGGTGACTGGAGTATAAATTAAAAAATATTTACCTGCCTTAAAAACAGGGCGGGCCGTGGACTGATCACACTACAGAAGAAAGGAATTTATCAGGTAAGCATAAATTATGTTTTCTTCTGTTAAGTGTGATCAGTCCACGGGTCATCATTACTTCTGGGATACCAATACCAAAGCAAAAGTACACGGATGACGGGAGGGATAGGCAGGCTCTTTATACAGAAGGAACCACTGCCTGAAGAACCTTTCTCCCAAAAAATAGCCTCCGATGAGGCAAAAGTGTCAAATTTGTAAAATTTGGAAAAAGTATGAAGCGAAGACCAAGTTGCAGCCTTGCAAATCTGTTCAACAGAGGCCTCATTCTTGAAGGCCCAAGTGGAAGCCACAGCTCTAGTAGAATGAGCTGTAATTCTTTCAGGAGGCTGCTGTGCAGCAGTCTCATAAGCTAAACGAATTATGCTACGAAGCCAAAAAGAAAGAGAGGTAGCGGAAGCTTTTTGACCTCTCCTCTGCCCAGAGTAAATGACAAACAGAGAAGACGTTTGTCGAAATTCCTTAGTTGCCTGTAAGTAAAATTTTAGAGCACGGACTACATCCAGGTTGTGCAGTAGACGTTCCTTCTTTGAAGAAGGATTTGGGCATAAAGAAGGAACAACAATCTCTTGATTGATATTCCTGTTAGTAACTACCTTAGGTAAGAACCCAGGTTTAGTACGCAGGACTACCTTATCCGAATGAAAAATCAAATAAGGAGAATCACAATGTAAGGCTGATAATTCAGAGACTCTTCGAGCCGAGGAAATAGCCATTAAAAATAGAACTTTCCAAGATAACAACTTTATATCAATGGAATGAAGGGGTTCAAACGGAACGCCCTGTAAAACATTAAGAACAAGGTTTAAACTCCATGGTGGAGCAACAGTTTTAAACACAGGCTTAATCCTGGCCAAAGCCTGACAAAAAGCCTGGACGTCAGGAACTTCTGACAGACGTTTGTGTAACAGAATGGACAGAGCTGAGATCTGTCCCTTTAATGAACTAGCAGATAAACCCTTTTCTAAACCTTCTTGTAGAAAAGACAATATCCTAGGAATCCTAACCTTACTCCAAGAGTAACCTTTGGATTCACACCAATATAGGTATTTACGCCATATCTTATGGTAAATCTTTCTGGTAACAGGTTTCCTAGCCTGTATTAAGGTATCAATAACTGACTCAGAAAACCCACGTCTTGATAAAATCAAGCGTTCAATTTCCAAGCAGTCAGCTTCAGAGAAGTTAGATTTTGATGTTTGAAGGGACCCTGTATCAGAAGGTCCTGTTTCAGAGGTAGAGACCAAGGTGGACAGGATGACATGTCCACCAGGTCTGCATACCAAGTCCTGCGTGGCCACGCAGGTGCTATTAGAATCACTGATGCTCTCTCTTGTTTGATTCTGGCAATCAATCGAGGAAGCAACGGGAAGGGTGGAAACACGTAAGCCATCCTGAAGTCCCAAGGTGCTGTCAGAGCCTCTATCAGGACTGCTCCTGGATCCCTGGATCTGGACCCGTAACGAGGAAGCTTGGCGTTCTGTCGAGACGCCATGAGATCTATCTCTGGTTTGCCCCAACGTCGAAGTATTTGGGCAAAGACCTCCGGATGAAGTTCCCACTCCCCCGGATGAAAAGTCTGACGACTTAAGAAATCCGCCTCCCAGTTCTCCACTCCCGGGATGTGGATTGCTGACAGGTGGCAAGAGTGAGACTCTGCCCAGCGAATTATCTTTGATACTTCCATCATAGCTAGGGAGCTTCTTGTCCCTCCCTGATGGTTGATGTAAGCTACAGTCGTGATGTTGTCCGACTGAAACCTGATGAACCCCCGAGTTGTCAACTGGGGCCAAGCCAGGAGGGCATTGAGAACTGCTCTCAATTCCAGAATGTTTATTGGCAGGAGACTCTCCTCCTGACTCCATTGTCCCTGAGCCTTCAGAGAATTCCAGACGGCACCCCAACCTAGAAGGCTGGCGTCTGTTGTTACAATTGTCCAGTCTGGTCTGCTGAATGGCATCCCCCTGGACAGATGTGGCCGAGAAAGCCACCATAGAAGAGAATTTCTGGTCTCTTGATCCAGATTCAGAGAAGGGGATAAGTCTGAGTAATCCCCATTCCACTGACTTAGCATGCACAGTTGCAGTGGTCTGAGGTGTAAGCGTGCAAAGGGTACTATGTCCATTGCCGCTACCATTAAGCCGATTACTTCCATGCATTGAGCCACTGACGGGTGTTGAATGGAATGAAGGGTGCGGCAAGCACTTTGAAGTCTTGTTAGCCTGTCCTCTGTCAGGTAAATCTTCATTTCTACAGAATCTATAAGAGTCCCCAGGAAGGGAACTCTTGTGAGTGGAACGAGTGAACTTTTCTTTTCGTTCACCTTCCATCCATGCGACCTTAGAAATGCCAGCACTAACTCTGTATGAGACTTGGCAGTTTGAAAGCTTGAAGCTTGTATCAGAATGTCGTCTAGGTATGGAGCTACCGAGATTCCCCGCGGTCTTAGTACCGCCAGAAGAGCACCCAGAACCTTTGTGAAGATTCTTGGAGCTGTAGCCAATCCGAATGGAAGAGCCACAAACTGGTAATGCCTGTCTAGGAAGGCAAACCTTAGGTACCGATAATGATCTTTGTGAATCGGTATGTGAAGGTAAGCATCTTTTAAATCTACAGTGGTCATGTATTGACCCTCTTGGATCATAGGTAAAATTGTCCGAATAGTCTCCATCTTGAACGATGGAACTCTTAGGAATTTGTTTAGGATCTTTAAGTCCAGGATTGGTCTGAAAGTTCCCTCTTTTTTGGGAACCACAAACAGATTTGAGTAAAACCCCTGTCCCTGTTCCGATCGTGGAACTGGATGGATTACTCCCATTAACAAGAGCTCTTGTACGCAGCGTAGAAACGCCTCTTTCTTTGTCTGGATTGTTGACAATCTTGACAGATGAAATCTCTCTCTTGGAGGAGAGTATTTGAAGTCCAGAAGGTATCCCTGAGATATTATCTCTAGCGCCCAGGGATCCTGAACATCTCTTGCCCAAGCCTGGGCGAAGAGAGAAAGTCTGCCCCCCACTAGATCCGATCCCGGATCGGGGGCCCTCAATTCATGCTGTTTTAGGGGCAGCAGCAGGTTTCCTAGTCTGCTTGCCCTTGTTCCAGGACTGGTTAGGTTTCCAGCCTTGTCTGTAGCGAGCAACAGCTCCTTCCTGTTTTGGTGCAGAGGAAGTTGATGCTGCTCCTGCTTTGAAATTACGAAAGGAACGAAAATTAGACTGTCTAGTCTTGGCTTTGGCTTTGTCCTGAGGCAGGGCATGGCCTTTACCTCTTGTAATGTCAGCGATAATCTCTTTCAACCCGGGCCCGAATAAGGTCTGCCCTTTGAAAGGTATATTAAGCAATTTAGACTTAGAAGTAACATCAGCTGACCAGGATTTTAGCCACAGCGCCCTGCGTGCCTGAATGGCGAATCCTGAATTTTTCGCCGTAAGTTTAGTAAGATGTACTACGGCCTCCGAAATGAATGAATTAGCTAGTTTAAGGACTCTAAGCCTGTCCGTAATGTCGTCCAGAGTAGCTGAACCAATGTTCTCTTCCAGAGACTCAATCCAGAATGCCGCTGCAGCCGTGATCGGCGCAATGCATGCAAGGGGTTGCAATATAAAACCTTGTTGAACAAACATTTTCTTAAGGTAACCCTCTAACTTTTTATCCATTGGATCTGAAAAAGCACAGCTATCCTCCACCGGGATAGTGGTACGCTTAGCTAAGGTAGAAACTGCTCCCTCCACCTTAGGGACCGTTTGCCATAAGTCCCTTGTGGTGGCGTCTATTGGAAACATTTTTCTAAATATCGGAGGGGGTGAGAACGGCACACCGGGTCTATCCCACTCCTTAGTAACAATTTCAGTAAGTCTCTTAGGTATAGGAAAAACCTCAGTACTCGTCGGTACCGCAAAATATTTATCCAACCTACACATTTTCTCTGGTATTGCAACTGTGTTACAATCATTCAGAGCCGCTAACACCTCCCCTAGTAATACACGGAGGTTTTCCAGTTTAAATTTAAAATTTGAAATATCTGAATCCAGTCTGTTTGGATCAGAACCGTCACCCACAGAATGAAGTTCTCCGTCCTCATGTTCTGCCACCTGTGACGCAGTGTCTGACATGGCCCTAATATTATCAGCGCACTCTGTTCTCACCCCAGAGTGATCACGCTTACCTCTTAGTTCTGGTAATTTAGCCAAAACCTCAGTCATAACAGTAGCCATATCCTGTAATGTGATTTGTAATGGCCGCCCAGATGTACTCGGCGCTACAATAATCACGCACCTCCCTCTGAGCGGGAGATGTAGGTACTGACACGTGAGGCGAGTTAGTCGGCATAACTCTCCCCTCGTTGTTTGGTGAAATTTGTTCAATTTGTACAGATTGACTTTTATTTAAAGTAGCATCAATACAGTTAGTACATAAATTTCTATTGGGCTCCACTTTGGCATTGCAACAAATGACACAGGTATCATCCTCTGAATCAGACATGTTTAACACACTAGCAAATAAACTTGCAACTTGGAAATACAATTCAATTAGAATAATATTAAAATGTACTGTGCCTTTAAGAAGCACAGAAGATCTATGACAGTTGACAATTAATAAATTGAAACAGTTATAGCCTCAATCCTTGTAAACAACACAACTTTAGCAAAGGTTTAATCCCATTAGCAAAGATAACAAATTCTGAAAGCAGGAAACAAATTACAGAATAAACGTTTTTTATCTCAGTCAAACTATAATTCTCACAGCTCTGCTGAGAGAAATTACCTTGCAGGGAATACAATGAGTTGCTGACTGAAATATTTGATGCATAGAAAAAGCGCCAAAAAACGGCCCCTCCCCCTCACACACAGCAGTGAGGGAGAACAGAAACTGTCAGAAAAACAGATTAAGCAACTGCCAAGTGGAAAAATAGTGCCCAAACATTTATTCACACAGTACCTCAGCAAATGAAAACGATTTTACATTCCAGCAAAAACGTTAAACATAATCTCTAGTTATTAAACAGCTTTATGTATTTCTTACAGTGTAATTCTAGTGAAGTACCATTCCCCAGAATACTGAAGTGTAAAGTATACATACATGACATTATATCGGTATGGCAGGATTTTCTCATCAATTCCATTGTCAGAAAATAAAAACTGCTACATACCTCTATGCAGATTCATCTGCCCGCTGTCCCCTGATCTGAAGTTTACCTCACTCCTCAGATGGCCGAGAACAGCAATATGATCTTAACTACTCCGGCTAAAATCATAGCAAAACTCTGGTAGATTCTTCTTCAAACTCTGCCAGAGAGGTAATAACACACTCCGGTGCTATTTTAAAATAACAAACTTTTGATTGAAGATATAAAACTAAGTATAATCACCATAGTCCTCTCACACATCCTATCTAGTCGTTGGGTGCAAGAGAATGACTGGGAGTGACGTAGAGGGGAGGAGCTATATGCAGCTCTGCTGGGTGAATCCTCTTGCACTTCCTGTTGGGGAGGAGTAATATCCCAGAAGTAATGATGACCCGTGGACTGATCACACTTAACAGAAGAAAAGTGTTATTCATCACTTCAGAGAGCATGTTTCCGCTGCTTAAGAGTCCAGTGCCGGCGAGCTTTACACCACTCCATCTGGTGCTTGGCATTGGGCATGTTGATGTGAGGCTTGTGTACAGCTGTTCGACCATGGAAACCCATTTCATGAAGCTTGCCATGCACATTTCTTGTGCAGATGTTGGTCCAGGTGCAGTTTGGAACTCTGTAGTGAGTGATGCAACAGAAAATACACAACATATGTGATCATGCCCTAAGTGCTTCAGCATTCAGCCGCCCCGCTCTGTGAGTTTACATGGTCTACCACTTTGTGACTGGGCAGCTGTTGCTCCTAAACATATCCACTTCACAATAATAGCACTTAAAGTTGATCGGAGCAGATCTAACAGAGCAAAAATTTCACAAACTGACTTGTGACAAAGACAGCATCCTATGACAGTAAAAAGCTCAAACAGTAAAAAAAAACTCTAACTCTAGGGAATAGGGAAAGTACAAAAAGATATGGGAGCGCTACAAAGCTTAATGTTCTATATCGCTTGATTAATAAACAAATTAATGTTCAAAACATGTAATTTAACTTATTGAAAAAATTAAAAACAGATAATTCAACTTATACAAACAGAAAAAGTCCAATTGTAACACACTCCAAAAGTCAAACCCAAATATGTAAATCCATGAGTATACTGAGAACATCTACTGACACAAAGTTCCTCCTAATGTAAGCAGTTAATAGTATCCCTCCGTGTTACAAACTGATATCTGTAAAGTATTTCAAGATATACATAGTCTAACACTGTATAATAGAAAGAAACCAATTCTGCTAAGTTATTTCTTACCAAAGTGTGTGTCCCAAAAACAGACAATACCGAGCTGTCTACACATTTCAGACCCTTTTTTTTATATATATCTATTAATTAGGCGATACATTCGCTTTGTAATGTATCCTATGATAGCTCTTCAGAATGACCCATTGTTCTGCCAAGGTTTCTCTACAGAGATGTCATGGCTAGAATATATGCACCTGGGGAGAGTAAAAAAAAGGGAACATTTGTGAAAGTTTGCACAGGATGATTTTTGATGTTAGCATTTTCTTTGATTTTTATTTATTAAAATGCTAAGGAAATTTGGGCAGGAGTTGATGTTAGCATAAATTATGAGTTAACCCCTTAATGACCACAGCACTTTTCCATTTTCTGTCCATTTGGGACCAAGGCTATTTTTACATTTTTGCGGTGTTTGTGTTTAGCTGTAATTTTCCTCTTACTCATTTACTGTACCCACACATATTATATACCGTTTTTCTCGCCATTAAATGGACTTTCTAAAGATACCATTATTTTCATCATATCTTATAATTTGCTATAAAAAAAATACAAAATATGATGAAAAAATACACACTTTTTCTAACTTTGACCCCCAAAATATGTTACACATCTACAACCACCAAAGAACACCCATGCTAAATAGTTTCTAAATTTTGTCCTGAGTTTAGAAATACCCAATATTTACATGTTCTTTGCTTTTTTTGCAAGTTATATTGCAATAAGTACAAGTAGCACTTTGCTATTTCCAAACCACTTTTATTCAAAATTAGAGCTAGTTACATTGGAACACTTATCTCTTGACATGTACATAATTTTTTTTTAGAAGACATCCCAAAGTATTGATCTAGACCCATTTTGGTATATTTCATGCCACCATTTCACCGCCAAATGCGATCAAATAAAAAAAAATTGTTCACTTTTTCACAATTTTTTTCACAAACTTTAGGTTTCTCACTGAAATTATTTACAAACAATTTATGCAATTATAGCATAAATGGTTGTAAATGCTTCTCTGGGATCCCCTTTCTTTAGAAATAGCAGACATGTATGGCTTTGGCGTTGCTTTTTGGTAATTAGAAGGCCGCTAAATGCCACTGCGCACCACACATGTATTATGCCCAGCAGTGAATGGGTTAATTAGGGAGTATGTAGGGAGCTTCTAGGGTTAATTTTAGCTGTAGTGTAGTGTAGTAGACAACCCCAAGTATTGATCTAGGCCCATTTTGGTATATTTCATGCCACCATTTCACCGCCAAATGCGATCAAATTAAAAAAAAAGTTACATTTTTCACAATTTTAGGTTTCTCACTGAAATTATTTACAAACAGCTTGTGCAATTATGGCACAAATGGTTGTAAATGCTTCTCTGGGATCCCCTTTCTTTAGAAATAGCAGACATGTATGGCTTTGGCGTCACTTTTTGGTAATTAGAAGGCTGCTAAATGCCGCTGCGCATCACACGTGTATTATGGCTAGCAGTGAAGGGGTTAATTAGGTAGTTTGTAGGGAGCTTGCAGGGTTAATTTTAGCTTTAGTGTAGAGATCAGCCTCTCACCTGACACATCACACCCCCTGATCCCTCCCAAAAAGCTCCCTTCCCTCCCCCACCCCACAATTGTCCCTGCCATCTTAAGTACTGGCAGAAAGTCTGCCAGTACTAAAATAAAAGGTATCTTTGAATATTTTGTAAACATTTTTTTAGCATATTTACATATGCTGCTATGTAGGATTCCCCCTTAGCCCCAACCTCCCTGATCCCCCCCAAAACAGCTCTCTAACCCTCCCCCCCTGCCTTATTGGGGGCCATCTTGGGTACTGACAGCTGTCTGCCAGTACCCAGTTTGCAAAAAAAAAAAAAATGGTTTTATTATTTTTATTTTATTTTTTTCTGTAGTGTAGCTTCCCCCCCACATACCAACACACCCCCAGCCAAACCGATCTTTCTAAATTAAATATAATCCCCCCCTTTTTCCCCACTTCTAACTAAAATATTTCTGTAGTGTAGCGGTTCCCACCCGCTCCCTCCCCATGCACGCGCCCGACCCGCCTCCCCATGCACGTGCGCATCCCTGCCCACGATCCCACCCCCCTCCGCATCACAAGGGCCATCGATGGCCGCCACCCGCCTCCCACTCACCAACGAACTTAGCCGTTAATGTCCGGTGCAGACAGGGCCACAGAGTGGCTCTCTCTGCATCGGATGGCTAAAAAGGGTTATTGCAGGATGCCTCGATATTGAGGCATCACTGCAATAACCGGAAAGCAGCTGGAAGCGAGCAGTATCGCTTCCAGCTGCTTTCCACACCGAGGACGTACAGGGTACGTCCTTAGGCGTTAACTGCCTTTTTTTTGAGGACGTACCCTGTACGTCCTCGGTCGTTAAGGAGGTATTAAACCCAAATTTTGTTATTTCATGATTGCAATTTTAAGCAACTTTCGAATGTACTCCTATTATCAATTTTTCTTCGTTCTCTTGATATCTTTATTTGAAAAACAAGAATGTTAGCTTAGGAGCCGCCCATTTTGGTTCAGAACCTGGGTAGCATTAGCTACCAATAAGCAAGGGCTACCCAGGGTGCTAAACCAAAAATGGGACGGCTCCTAAACTTACATTCCTGCTTTTCAAATAAAGATATCGAGAGAAGAAAGAATGATTGATAATAGGAGTACATTACAAAGTTGCTTAAAATTGCATGCTCTATCTGAATCATTAAATAAATAAAATGGGTTTCATATCCCTTTAAGTAACCCCTCTATAAAACCATAATTTAGTGTAATTTTAAAATGTATCTTTTATAGTGTGAGATATTTTATTTCTAATAATTTTCTGCATAAAATGCAAATTAGTGATACAAAAATATCTTAACCTTTTTTAGCTTCTACTTACAAATTATTATTTAAAAATCAAGCATAGAAAATCCTAACCTTTGGTACTGTATGAAGGTGAATTGATGTGAAACACAAAACCATAAAGCTTTTGACTGAAATCTTTAGCATGTAATGACTCGCATACGGTTGTTTACTAGATACTTTAGAAAATGGCACAAACACATTACTGGATTCATTATCTTATTTTATTATGTTTGTATATTTCTACAAAGTTAATAAAAGTGCAAGGAATGCTAAAAAAAAACATGATTTTTATATAAAAAAGCAAGGAAATTAATGTTTAAATGTGATGAGTGTAAAAGATTAAAACAGGTTAAGCACAAAGTTATGAAATGACTTGGGGTTAAAGTATCACTGTAAATATAATCCTCAGGGGTGTTGACTTTACTACTTGGGTAAGGTGCAAAATGAGAGGTTATAGCTACACCTAGGCCCTATTGATTAATCTTTCTGCTGTATGCACCACAAAAACAATAAACATAACAATATACTTTGAGAACACATGAACAATGATGAGCAAACGGTTATTACAGATTTTTTTCTTAATGTTCTTCTTTACTGATAAAATGTATTTATGTAAAACCTTAAAATGACATTGAACAACTCATGCTTTTATGTACAAATTGTGCTTTGTCCTACACTCCCTAAAGAGGTCAGAAAGGAAATCCTGTAACATGCGAATGCTGCAAATGAAATAGCTGGTTCACACATGTGCAGCATACTGAAAATCTAGGTTTTTGTTTGTGGACTCTCTAGGAAGCGTGGAACAAAGCACTATTTTTGCACAATTTTAAGAGGTGTTTAATGTCCTTTTAACAACAATGTTCCTAATACAAAACTTCATAAAAAATTAAATGACCCATATTTCTGATACAGTTGTAGTTTATCAGTAAATATTAACTATAACCATGCTGACTTTAAAGTGAATGTAAATTTTGATGCTAAAGTGTCCGTTTTTTAAAAATTCGATTAAAAACAGGGGCACTTTAATTCATCAAAATTTACATTTCACTCGTTGTGAAGAAATACTTACCTTTTAAACTTGACAGCAGCTCCAGCTTCCTCTGGTCGTCGCAAGCCATTTCTGATGTCAGAAATGATGGATAGGTCATCCTCCAATCACGGCTTCCCCCCCCGGGGGACTCAGTGTCTGATTCAACGCTGTGATTGGAGGAAGTCGAATTCCTCATTTTAGACCCAGGAAGAGGCTTTGTGACGGGTGGAGGAAGCTGGAGCTGCTGTCAAGATTAAAAGATAAGTTTTTTTTCACAACAGGAGTGAAATGTACATTTTGATGACTTAAAGGGACAGTCAAGCCCAAAAAAAAAACTTTCATGATTTAAATAGGGCATATAATTTTTTTAAACCTTTTATTTGTTAACCAACAGTTGGCATAATTAAGCATTGATACAAACAAAAAAAGAAAAAAAAACACATGATCAAAATCTTCAAGTGTTCATGCATAATTACAAAACATATCGTGATGCATAACAAAAATCAATATAGAGTGTGCAGAACATCTTGACCCAAAACATTGAAATCCATCTTATAATATATGCTCATTGTTGGGGTTTTCCTTATTTTCACAGGTACAAAAACAAAACAACTACCACACAAACAAACAAACATCAAAAAAAAAAAGGGGGGAAGGGGGGGGAGAGGGAAGGGAGAAAATGGGCCAAGGGAAGGAAGAGGAAGGGGGACCTGGGAAGGGGGAGGAAGACAAGGAGTGAAGGAAAGTAGGGGAGGGAGGGAAGGGACAGGACCCTCTCTCACTTCCCCTCCACAAGTAGCCAAAAGTTAAAAAGAAGGGAGGAAGGGAAAGAGGGGGCCGTCCCAAGGAGGTTTCAAGAGACATCTCAGTCCCTCTACTTTACTTGGTCATTACCAGACACCCAGCAGCACCAGTTCCGAGTTTCTGAAAGGGAATATTAGGTTGTTCATTTCTGTGGCAGGTAATGACTTAATGAAGATTGACCATTTAACAAAGAATTGTTTAATATCTGATTCATTGTCAAGATTAGTGTCTCTTTGTTCTAACGAACATTGTTTTTTCAGACAGTTTTTTATCTCTGGGATTGATGGAATTGCTCTTAATTTCCATTTTTTAAGAATGAGGTATCTGGTTGCCAATATGGAAAGACATATCAGTTTATGACATGGGTTGTGATTTTTAGGGCCAAAAACAATCGATAGTTGTGAAAGGCTCACATGTGGGATTTTAAGAGTGTTGTTAAGCCAAAACTCTAATTTCCACCAAAGATGTCTTATTCTGGGGCAACTCCGAATCATGTGGATTAAATCGGCTACAGGGAGTGAACATTTTGGGCACTTATTGAAGCTGGAATTATGAATTTTATGTCGCTTTTGGGGGGTGAAATATGAGTTATGAAGGAGTCTAACATGTGCCTCACGCCAAGTGGCTGAGAGGGTGGCCTGGGCCACTTTGTGAATTGAAGACTGAATGATTTTTGCGTCAATGCTAGCGTGTGGAAACAACTGATTCCACATCCTAGCGATTTTCTCACGCTCTGTTTCACCCCTATCTGATTTAATTAACTGATAGCAGAGGGAAATAGAGCTAATACCATTTTTAAACAAGGTGATCCAGCTTCCCAGTTTACCCAGAGTCCAGTTCCAGCCAGACTCCTTCATTAACTCGATTAGTAAATGTCTGCTTTGCAGAAAAGCAAAAAATTCTTTATTGTTAATTTGAAACTCTGTTTTCAGATTATCAAAAGATTTAACACAATTCCTCTCTGTATCCCATAGTTGTATTAGCCTATTCAGACCTAGGTTGTGCCACTTCTTGAATATTGCAGAGTTTACTCCTGCCGGGAATTTCGGGTTCCCCTGTAATGGAAGATATTGAGAGATTTTACAGTTTAAAGACAATATATTACCCACCTTCCACCAGGCCTTCAGAGGGTTGGAAAAAGATTTAAGCATTTTAATTTTACCTGGTAATTCTTTAGGTGGGCAGTGAATTAAGGCTAGTGGTAAATAGGGATGACAGATATTCTCTTCTAATGTATTATTCGTAACATAGTTACTATGGGTGATCCAATCGACCACCACTCGAGTCAGAAAGGCATAATTGTACGAATGAATATCTGGAAGTGCAAGGCCACCGCTATCTTTTGAAAGAGAGAGTTTATTTAAAGATATTCTCGCTCTTTTTTCCTGCCAGAGGAATTTACTAAGTGCGCTGTTAAGACAGCGCACATCTCTCTCTAAGAGGATTAATTGAATATTCTGTAGTACGTAAAGAAGTTTAGGGAGCAGGATCATTTTGAATAGAGCAAGCCGACCAAAGAGAGATAGTGGCAAAGATTGCCAAATTTTAAGTTTCTCCCTAATATTTGTTAATACTGGGGGGGAAATTAAGATCGTACAGTTTCCCCAGCAAGGAGGGGATTAAAATTCCTAGGTATTTAAGGGAGTTTCTAGATATAGTGAAAGGAATATCAGACTGAGAGTTATTGTTTTGTCTGAGCCATAGCAGTTCTGATTTTGCTTCATTTTATGGCCCCCTGGCGCGTGCCCCTTTCAAGGATTATCCGTGAAGATGGTACATTGTTAACAATCAGAGTTGTATAAGGTTCCATATACAGATTCATAATAAAATTCAGAAACTTACCTCTAAAGCCAAACTTGGCCAAGGAAGTAAAAAGGTGGTCAAAATGTATTGAGTCAAATGCTTTCTCTGCATTAATCGAAACAATAGCCAGATCTGGTGCTACCCCCCCGCCCCCCCCCCCCGCCCTCTGACGCCTCCAGGTTCCTAAAATATTCTGCAATGGTCAGAGCCTCCCTGATTTTTGCTGATGAGTTCCGGCCTTTAAGGAATCCAGCTTGATCTGGATGTATGATAGTGGCCAATGGTGCCTGGAGGCGGCCTGCAATAATAGAACACATGATCTTATAATCTCCATTTAGGAGAGCTATAGGCCTATAAGATTCCTTTAGGGGGGGGATCTTTCCCGCCCTTCAGGATTAGAATGGTATTAGAGGCGGAGAAAGAGGTAGCTACGGGTCGCCATTGACATACATTTTATTTAATAGATTTTTAAGATAAGGAGTAATCTCAGCATTCATAATTTTATAGAACTCGTTTGGAAGGCCGTCTGGCCCAGGAGTCTTATTGGAGGCGAGATCCGTGATAGTTCTTGTAATCTCTAATTCAGTAATTGGGGCATTAAGAATATCAACCGTCTCGGGGGAGATTTTAGGACATGTAATATTGGTCCAGAAGTGAGACGCTTGCGCATGGTCTGAAATCCTGCGTGTGTATAGCTCTTGATAATAACTAGTGAATGCCTTTGCTCATCTGACTTATCAAGGAGGATATCCTCCTGTTGGATGGTCTCAATTAGGGGTGGCTTTTTCTCTCTTTTGACCTGATTCGCCAGTAGTTTACCAGATTTGTTTCCAAATCTATACATTCTGGCTTGAAGTTTCAGATCCCTCTGCGTCTCCTGAAAGACTGCGAATGTATCTCTGGTGTTTTTGGCCCGAATATATTTTGCCCAATTTATAGGTGTTTTTTCAAGTAGGTAGGAATTATACGCATTAATTAGTGAATTGGTGATTTATTTCTCTCTTAATCTTATTTTCCTAAACCTTTCAGCACTATAGGCTATGATTTCACCTCTAAGGACTGCCTTTGCAGCTTCCCAGAAGACCAGAGGAGAATCAATGTAGGCCTGATTATGATAAAGATAATCAGAAAATTTAAGTTTGAGCCAATTTTAAAATTTCAAATCAGTTGCGAGAAAGGAGGGAAAAATAAAACGTGGTGGACTAGTTTTGTGAGAGTTAGACTGGATCTCGAGTGAGATGGGGCCATGGTCGGAAAGAAAGATCGGTAATATACCTGTTTTCACTTCTGAAAGAGTTATTCTGTCATTGATGAGGAAGAGATCGATTCTGGACAATGTCTTATGCGCTCTTGATAAACAAGTAAAGTCCCTAACATCAGGGTTTTGGAGCCTCCAGGCGTCTCTAACTGCAAGATTATGCATTATTGATTTTGTTAGTTTAGTTTCTAAGTTGTCCCGTTTCTGTTTGACCAGCTTGTTAGTGGTTCTGAGTCTATCAAGTGGAGAATGCGGGGACATATTAAAGTCGCCACCAAGAATTAGATGCCCTTCCTGAACCGCAAGAATTTTGGCCTGGAGTCTGGACCAGAAAACTGGGTCTAGTCTATTAGGAGCGTATACATTACACATGGTATAGATTTTTTTAAAATATTTTTACTTTAACTATCACGAATCTTCCATCAGGATCTGTTTCGTTATAAATGACCTCTAATTTATTTTTTTTCCCAATCAGGATGGCCACCCCCCCTTCTCCTTCGATCTCCCGGGGAGAAAAAAAGTTCTTTTACCCAGGAGGATTTGAGTTTCAGGGACTCTTCCGGTGACAGGTGTGTTTCTTGTAGTAAGGCTATTTCTGTCCCAAGTTTCCTAAGATGTGTGAGAATAGCTTTCCTTTTAATAGGAGTGGAGATCCCACCCACATTCCAAGAAATTATTTTAAAATTTGCCATTTGATACTAGCTGGGTGTCTGAGTTGGATCCATGTGGGAGGGGGGAGAGGGAAGGAAAGGAGGGAGTGAGGGGAAAAAGGGAGAGAGGGGGGAGGGGAAAAAAGAGAGAAAAAAAATTCCCAGAAAATGAAAAAAAAAAAAAGGGAGAGAGATACAGCAATACAGCAGTGATATCCTAGTTCTGGCCTGACGTCTATGGGCCTGCGGTGCTAGCATCTTTTAAATATTGTTCTGCCTCTTGTGTGGTGTTAAACATATAGACATTCTCAGCCTCTGTAATTTTAAGTTTTGCGGGGTAAATGATGGTGGCTTGATGCCCCTGTTGAATTAATTTAGTGCAAATGGGAGCGAGAAATTTTCTTTTAGCTGTTGTTTCGGCTAAGAAGTCCTGGAAAAGGAGAATTTTGGATTCCCCAAGTATGATGGGCTTCAATAGAATTGCAACAGTGTGACCTTGTCTTGGAAATTTAGTAATTTCGCTATCACCGGTCTAGGTCTAGAATTACCTTTATTGTGCACTCGGGGTCTACCCAGTCTATGTGCCCTTTCGACTAAGATCGTGGAGTGATTACAGGGGATTTTAAGGAGTTGGGGTAACAGTTCAGAAATAAAGGAATTTAGGTCATAATATGCTTTGTCCTCAGGAATCCCTATTAACCGAATATTGTTCCTACGGGAACAATTTTCAAGATCTTCAAGTTTAGCTTGTATTGCAGTAATAGAGAGGTTAGTGGAATTTAGATTGGTATTGTGAAGAGTAGTAAGGTCTTCCAGATCTGACACTCTCTGTTCAATTTCATTAATTCTATTGGCGAACTGTTTAACTTCCTGAGATAGAAGTGTGATGTCTTGTCTGATCTCTATTTTGAGTGTTTCAAAATTAGGGGCCAAGGCTTCTGCTATTTTGGTAACCAAAACTTGCATATCAAATAATTCGGTCGGTGGAAGTACCATAGCATTTATTTTGTGGGCTTCAGGCAATGTGCCTGAGGTGTTCTTTATTTTCCTATCTCTTTGTCTTGCGGCCATGGCTGGTGAGGGAGTCTTTGAGTGTGAGTGAAGAAATTTATCCATGTGCTTGTGCCAAAACAAAAAAATATAAATTCAAGGGAATACTTATTTAATTAGGGATAATTCTCCCAGTGCATAAATAGGGGGGAAGAGAAAGTGGGGAATGGGGGTGAGGAATTGTAAGGAAGGTGTGGGCCAGGGGTTGTGCCTTTATTTCCCTGATTCTGGAGAAAAAAAAAAAAAAAAATTAGACGCGAAGAAAAAAGAAAAGGAGACGCGAAAAGAAGGCCCAAAACCAGAGAGTGAATTAAGGCTCGCTCACCAGGCCATGTGTATCAGAAAGATAAACAATTTGAGAGAAAGTCGTTGGTCTGAGGAGAATAGTTACTTGCTGTTATACTAGTTAATAGCCTAGCCGGTCAGGGGTCAGGGGGGAGAAGAAAAAAAGAGAAAAAGGGGATTTCACTGAGCTATATACAGTAGATGTATCTCCCAAAATGGTCTGAAATAGCTATATACAGTTCTAGACACCTATAGACGGTTATAGGGAGTTGTAAGTAATTATAAAAGTTTTTAACTGAGAATATATTTCTTAGTCAAGAATAATTTGACCCCAGTGTGCGTAGATACACGGTTTTTAACTTCATATACTGTGATACAGTTCTAAACTGGCCTCTTAATGGATTGTGTGACTGTTCTTCCCTATTAAATCAAGATAGCTTTTATATTATTCAGCTAGACTTAGTCAGGAGGTATCTTTAGTTTGCTTTGATGTTTTCAACAGACTTATAATTATAAATATTCAGCTTTCCATAAAAAAAAAAACAAGAACAAAAAGAAAAACCCTTAGCGTGACCTTAAAAAAATTAGAGGGCTGCTGAGGGGCAAAATAATAACTATTCATTAACTAAGAAATTAGCTAGGTTTAGGTATAAGGTATTTAAATTTTAAAGGCTCACACGTCTTGTATGCCTCAGCCCTTCTTGTGAAACTCTTAAGTTATACTAGTGGGAAGACACTGTGGACAGAGTGTATGAGAAGATAGCTGTGTTAATTTAGCAGCCAATAATAGTCACTACATATGGAAACAATTACTTTGAGTTTGACAAACTTAAATATCCCCAGAGCCTTGTATATAGCAAGTCGGTACACAACTGAGATCAGAATTAAAATAACAGAAAGTAGTTGCTGGATTCCGCTATAGTACAATTTTAAATAGCACAGGGGAACACCTCTTTTTTGTATTTCAGTTTGGGTAGCTCTAGATGTAATATTGTGAGCTAGGCAAAATATTCACATACATTGTATCAATCGTGTTATACAGTCTTAGAATTGAATACATTTAAGTACATTGAATCTTATTGTATTAAACAGATTGTCCGCTATACGCTGGAATAAGTTACTCAGCTGAACTTTCCCTTAAATAGTCCAGAGATGATGTGTGGATTCAGTGTGTTTGGGACCCACTCTGCTAATGACTGAGAGAGATTTATTTTCAGCTGACCCAGTCAATTGGAAGTATTACTCCTTATGAGAGTATTACTGGATATCGCTTTCTGGATGTGGTATGTCAGATTTCCATTCTAACCTCCTTTAGCCCCCTCCGACTCTATCCGCTTCCACTCCACCCTCTGCTAAGTGTTATAGAGTAGTGGGTTCGCAAAGGATACCATAGCTGTGTATTGAAGTAAAGACTCACCGCTTCGTATGTCAGCTCGGCCTCCACCCGCTCTGATGTCAGCCTCTATGCCCTGCGCAGGGACGGCTCAGGTAAGAACAGCTCCACCTCAGTTTGCTTCAGCGACTTGGGCTACAGCCTTGCTCAATTCCCCTCACGCATCGTCGGTGGGAGGGGAGGAAGTAACGCTGGATCGGGTATCAGGTCCGAATAGAAGACCCACCCCCAAACGGAAACCCCGCTCCAGGGCAGGGTCCGGCTCCCTCCCACGCAACACCGGTGGGGGAAGGAAGAGGGAGAGGGCGAAGATCGGTCAGCCTCGTAGCAGAAGGAGCCGAAAGGTAGTAGCGGGTGGAGTTTATGGTGAAGCAGCGGGTCCGGGGTTCAGCTAAGAAAGTCCGTTAGCACGTCAAGCGAGGGGGGAAGATTTAGTTGAGAAAGGTGGACACGTTCCACGGAGAGGGCTAGGGAGATCCTAGTTCATGAGAAGAAGCAGCGCAAATGCTGTGTCGGCCAGATATAAGCATAAACGGCAATTAGTTGCTGCCCGATACAAAAGTCCAGGTAGCTGGAGTTGCGGGGGCCAGTGGGATGACAGGCCACTGTACCGGGTTCCGGATCAGCTCTTCTTGAATATCCTAAGAGAGTAGCCTTTAAGCTTTAGGGCCAGGCGCGAAAGATCCACCGCCAACGTCTGTGGGACTGGAGCTGTAGCTTGAGCTGCACACCTGTGTGGCTACACCTCCACCGGAACCCTAGGGCATATAATTTTAAACAACTTTCCAATTTACTTTTATCACCAATTTTGCTTTGTTCTCTTGGTATTCTTAGTTGAAAGCTAATTCTAGGAGGTTCATATGCTAATTTCTTAGACCTTGAAGACTGCCTCTAATCTGAATGCATTGTGACCACTAGAGGGCATTAGTTTGTGTGTTTCATAAAGATAACATTGAGCTCATGCACGTGAAGTTACTCTGGAGTGAGCACTGATTGGCTAAAAGGCAAGTCTGTCAAAAGAACTTAAATAAGGGGGCAGTTTGCAGAGGCTTAGATACAGGGTAATCACAGAGGTAAAAAGTGTATTTCTATAACAGTGTTGGTTGTGCAAAACTAGGGAATGGGTAATAATGGGATTATCTTTCTTTTTAAACAACAAACATTCTGGTGTTGACTGTCCCTTTAAAGTGCCCCTGTTTTTAATCAAATTTTTAAAAACCGGGCACTTTAGCATTAAAATTTACATTCACTTTAAACCCTTCGGCCAGGGTGAACAAACAGTACTTGTAAAAATACAAAATATGTAATGTAACTTATTGTCTAAATTATTTCTGTAACCAATTAACTAAAGATAAGGAGAGCTTGTCTTTATAACTCCCAACCACAGGTTCAACAATGTGACAATGCATTTCAAACAGATTCACAAAGAGAATCTGTTAATAATACATGAGCTATAAACTTCATAGTCTCAGGGTCAAGGTTTTTGTGGATATCTACATATCACTATTGCACCGGATATGGCACAAGTGACACACAGATTATCAAGTAATTAATTTCAAAGACAAATTGCAAACATATCATCATTATGTTCCTGGGATAATAATAACCAATAGCAACTGACTTCCTCTACTGCTGATAAACTCAGTTAAAGGGACTGTCAACACCAGAACTTTTGTTGTTTAAAAAGATAGATGATCCTTTTATTAGCAATTCCCCAGCTTTGCATAAGCAACACAGTTATATTAAAGGGACACTGACCCCAATTTTTTTTCTTCCGTGATTCAGATAGAGCATGCAATTTTAAACAACTAGTTCTTTTAAAAGACTTGTATTTTAGCCGATCAGTGCTGACTCCTAGGTAACTTCACATGTGTGAGCTCAATGTTATCTATAGAACAAACATGAACTAACGTCCTCTAGTGGTCAAAAAAACTGTCAAAATGCATTCAGATTAGAGACGGCCTTCAAGGTCTAAGAAATTAGCATATGAGCCTACCTAGGTTTAGCTTTCAACTAAGAATACCAAAAGAACAAAGCAAAATTGGTGATAAAAGGAAACTGGAAAGTTATTTAAAATTACATGCCCTATGTGAATCATGAAAGTTTATTTTGGACTTGACTGTCCCTTTAACTAATAAAACTGGCTTCTGAGCTTAGTTTCATGAAAAAATTGGACATTCTAATACTGTTAGACAGAAGTGGTTTTAGATGGGGTGCTAGGGAATAAGAGAATAGAGAATTAAATATGGAAAGCAAGAGTAAGTTGAATAAAATAGTAATAAGTTCAAACTTGTTTCAAGGAAGAAAACAGACATAATAAGACGATCCATCATTTTTGACATCAGAAATGGCTTGCGACAACCGGAGGAAGCTGGAGCTGCTGTCAAGTTTAAAAGGTAAGTTTTTTTTCACAACAGGAGTGAAATGTAAATTTTGATGAATTAATGTCCCCCTGTTTTTAATCGAATTTTTAAAAAACGGGCACTTTAGCATCAAAATTTACATTCACTTTAATTACAGTTTGCTGGGACTGCTGCAACTATCAGATATATCAGATCAAGAAAGCAATTATACTGATTTAAGCTTTGCATCGCACTTTTGGGTGATACAGGGTGACACATTCTGTAGAATTTCATACTCAATATAAAATGTAACGTTATTCATTTTAGACATTGAATTCAGTGCATATGAGTAGATTTCAGAATATGATTTCTACAAAGTACAAATTGTATTTGTACAGTATCTATACTATAATCGCGTTTGTAACACGTCTGTCGCCAGTTGCGCACGCATCCTCAATGGAATCTTGGCTGCACGAGGCAGCCAAAAGAATGTTGGCTGCAAACGCAGCCAAAAGAATCCACCTGGGACCGCATGTGGATTCTTTCACCACCCTACCATTTTCGGAATCCACCTAGATGCAGCGTAGGCAAACCCAAGGCCTTAAAAAAAACACGCAAACGCTCGCACGAAATTACTAAAAAACACAGACACGTAACCGCCCGCACAAAGTATAACAAACAACGAAACCGTCAACCCCCACATCGCAAAACAATAAAGTAATTAACCCCTAATCCGCATATAACATAAATAAAATATTAACCCCTTAACCATCATCCACCCATATCGCAATAAACCTAATTAACCTATTAACCCCTAAACCACAAAACCCCCGTATCGCAATAAACCCAATTACTAAGCCCCCTAGCGTAACACCACCTAAATTAACCCCAATTACTACTAAATTACAATTAAAATTTAAAAAACTAACATTAAATTACAAAAAATAAAAAAGTCTAACATTACAGAAAAAAATAAACAAAATTATCAAAAATAAAAAAAATTATACCTAATCCCTATGAAAATAAAAAAGCCCCCCTAATAAAAACACCCCCTAATCTAAACTACCAATAGCCCTTAAAACGGCATTTTGTAGGGCATTGCTCTAAGTTATACAGCTCTTTTACCTCTAAAAATATTAAGCCCCCCAACAGTAAACCCCCCACCCACCAAACCCCCTAAAAAAAAAAATAACAGTACAAAAAACTAAACTATCCATTGCCCTTAAAAGGGCATTCAGCTCTTTTACTGTCCTTAAAAAAAAACATAATTTATGTAAGAACTTACCTGATAAATTCATTTCTTTCATATTAGCAAGAGTCCATGAGCTAGTGACGTATGGGATATACATTCCTACCAGGAGGGGCAAAGTTTCCCAAACCTTAAAATGCCTATAAATACACCCCTCACCACACCCAGAAATCAGTTTAACGAATAGCCAAGAAGTGGGGTGATAAGAAAAAAGTGCGAAAGCATAAAAAATAAGGAATTGGAATAATTGTGCTTTATACAAAAAAATCATAACCACCACAAAAAAAGGGTGGGCCT
Source organism: Bombina bombina (assembly GCF_027579735.1). Lineage (NCBI taxonomy): Eukaryota > Metazoa > Chordata > Amphibia > Anura > Bombinatoridae > Bombina > Bombina bombina. Next base: position 649,088,193 of record NC_069504.1, read on the forward strand.
CATGGACTCTTGCTAATATGAAAGAAATGAATTTATCAGGTAAGTTCTTACATAAATTATGTTTTCTTTCATGTAATTAGCAAGAGTCCATGAGCTAGTGACGTATGGGATAATGACTACCCAAGATGTGGATCTTTCCACGCAAGAGTCACTAGAGAGGGAGGGATAAAATAAAGACAGCCAATTCCTGCTGAAAATAATCCACACCCAAAATAAAGTTTAATGAAAACATAAGCAGAAGATTCAAACTGAAACCGCTGCCTGAAGTACTTTTCTACCAAAAACTGCTTCAGAAGAAGAAAACACATCAAAATGGTAGAATTTAGTAAAAGTATGAAAAGAGGACCAAGTTGCTGCTTTGCAAATCTGATCAACCGAAGCTTCATTCCTAAACGCCCAGGAAGTAGAAACTGACCTAGTAGAATGAGCTGTAATCCTTCGAGGCGGAGTTTTACCCGACTCGACATAGGCATGATGAAATAAAGATTTCAACCAAGATGCCAAAGAAATGGCAGAAGCTTTCTGGCCTTTTCTAGAACCGGAAAAGATGACAAATAGACTAGAAGTCTTTCGGAAAGACTTAGTAGCTTCAACATAATATTACAAAGCTCTAACAGCATCCAAAGAATGCAATGATTTCTCCTTAGAATTCATAGGATTAGGACATAATGAAGGAACCAAAATTTCTCTACTAATGTTGTTAGAATTCACAACCTTAGGTAAAAAATTCAAAAGAAGTTTGCAGCACCAATCTTATCCTGATGAAAAATAAGAAAAAGAGACTCACAAGAAAGAGCAGATAATTCAGAGACTCTTCTGGCAGAAGAGATGGCCAAAAGAAACAAAACTTTCCAAGAAAGTAATTTAATGACCAAAGAATGCATGGGTTCAAAAGGAGGAGCTTGAAGAGCCCCCAGAACCAAATTCAAACTCCAAGGAGGAGAAATTGACTTAATGACAGGTTTTATACGAACCAAAGCTTGTACAAAACAATGAATATCAGGAAGATTAGCAATCTTTCTGTGAAAAAGAACAGAAAGAGCAGAGATTTGTCCTTTCAAGGAACTTGTGGACAAACCTTTATCTAAACCATCCTAAAGAAACTGTAAAATTCTCGGTATTCAAAAGAATGCCAAGAAAAATGATGAGAAAGACACTAAGAAATATAAGTCTTCCAGACTCTATAATATATCTCTCTAGATACAGATTTACGAGCCTGTCACATAGTATTAATCACAGAGTCAGAGAAACCTCTTCGACCAAGAATCAAGCGTTCAAACTCCATACCTTAAAATTTAAGGATTTGAAATCCTGATGGAAGAAAGGACCCTGCGACAGAAGGTCTGGTCTTAACGGAAGAGTCCACAGCTGGCAAGAGGCCATCCGGACAAGATCTGCATACCAAAACCTGTGAGGCCATGCTGGAGCTACCAGCAGGACAAACGAGCATTCCTTTAGAATCTTGGAGAATACTCTTGGAAGAAGAACTAGAGGCGGAAAGATATAGGCAGGATGATACTTCCAAGGAAGTGATAATGCATCCACTGCCTCCGCCTAAGGATCCCGGGATCTGGACAGATACCAGGGAAGTTTCTTGTTTAGATGAGAGGCCGTCAGATCTATTTCTGGGAGTTCCCACATTTGAACAATCTGAAGAAATACCTCTGGGTGAAGAGACCATTCGCCCGGATGCAACGTTTGGCGACTGAGATAATCCGCTTCCCAATTGTCTATACCTGGGATATGAACCGCAGAGATTAGACAGGAGCTGGATTCCGCCCAAACCAAAATTCGAGATACTTCTTTCATAGCCAGAGGACTGTGAGTCCCTCCTTGATGATTGATGTATGCCACAGTTGTGACATTGTCTATCTGAAAACAAATGAACAACTCTCTCTTCAGAAGAGGCCAAGACTGAAGAGCTCTGAAAATTGCACGGAGTTCCAAAATATTGATCGGTAATCTCACCTCCTGAGATTCCCAAACCCCTTGTGCCGTCAGAGACCCCCACACAGCTCCCCAACCTGTAAGACTTGCATCTGTTGAGATTATAGTCCAGGTCGGAAGAACAAAGAAGCCCCCTGAACTAAACGATGGTGATCTGTCCACCACGTCAGAGAGTGTCGTATAATCGGTTTAAAGATATTAATTGAGATATCTTTGTGTAATCCCTGCACCATTGGTTCAGCATACAGAGCTGAAGAGGTCGCATGTGAAAACGAGCAAAGGAGATCGCATCCGATGCAGCAGTCATAAGACCTAAAATTTCCATGCATAAGGCTACCAAAGGGAATGATTGTGACTGAAGGTTTTTGACAAGCTGATATCAATGTTAGATTTCTCTTGTCTGACAAAGACAGAGTCATAGACACTGAATCTATCTGGAAACCTAAAAAGGTTACCCTTGTCTGAGGAATCAATGAACTTTTTGGTAAATTGATCCTCCAACCATGATCTTGAAGAAACAACACAAGTCGATACGTATGAGATTCTGCGAAAATGTGAAGACTGAGCAAGTACCAAGATATCGTCCAAAATAAGGAAATACCAATACCCTGTTCTCTGATTACAGACAGAAGGGCACCGAGAACCTTTGAAAAAATTCTTGGAGCTGATGCTAGGCCAAACGGTAGAGCCACAAAACTGGTAATGCTTGTCTAAAAAGAGAATCTCAGAAACTAAAAATGATCTGGATGAATCGGAATATGCAGATATGCATCCTGTAAATCTATTGTAGACATATAATGCCCTTGCTAAACAAAAGGCAGGATAGTCCTACAGTTACCATCTTGAATGTTGGTATCCTTATAATAACGATTCAATATTGATAGATCCGGAACTGGTCTAAAGGAATTGACCTTCTTTGGTACAATGAAGAGATAGAATAAAACCCCAGCCCCTGTTCCAGAACTGGAACTGGCATAATTACTCCAGCCAACTCTAGATCTGAAACACATTTCAGAAATGCTGAGCCTTTGCTGGGTTTACTGGGACACGGGAAAGAAAAAAATCTCTTTGCAGGAGGCCTTAACTTGAAGCCAATTCTGTACCTTTCTGAAACAATGTTCTGAAACCAGAGATTGTGAACGGAATTGATCCAAATTTCTTTGAAGAAAACGTAATCTGCCCCATACCAGCTGAGCTGGAATGAGGGCCGCACCTTCATGGGTACTTAGGAGCTGGCTTTGGGTTTCTATAAGGCTTGGATATATTCCAAACTGGAAATGGTTTCCAAACTGATACCGCTCCTGAGGATGAAGGATCAGGCTTTTGTTCCTTGTTGTGAGGAAAGGAACGAAAAACGATTATTAGACCTAAATTTACCTTTAGATTTTTTATCCTTTGGTAAAAAAGTTCCCTTCCCTCCAGTAACAGTTGAGATAATAGAATCCAACTGAGAACCGAATAATTTATTACCCTGGAAAGAAAGGGATAGCAAAGTAGACTTAGAAGACATATCAGCATTCCAAGTTTTAAGCCATAAAGCTCTTCTAGCTAAAATAGCTAGAGACATATACCTGACATCAACTCTAATGATATCAAAGATGGTATCACAAATAAAATTATTAGCATGTTATAGAATAATAATAATGCTATAAGAATTATGATCTGTTACTTGTTGCGCTAAAGCTTCTAACCAAAAAGTTGAAGCTGCAGCAACATCCGCTAAAAATATAGCAGGAGTAGAGACAGCCCCATTAACCTTAGGGATTTTGTCCCAAAAACTCTAATCTGTCAGATGGCACAGGATATAATTGCTTAAAACGTTTTAGAAGGAGTAAATGAATTACCCAAATTATTCCATTCCCTGGAAATTACTTCAGAAATAGCATCAGGGAGAGAAAACACTTCTGGAATAACTACAGGAGATTTAAAAACCTTATTTAAACGTTTAGATTTAGTATCAAGAGGACCAGAATCCTCTATTTCTAATGCAATTAATACTTCTTTAAGTAAAGAACGAATAAATTCCATCTTGAACAAATACGAAGATTTATCAGCATCAACCTCTGAGACAGAAACCTCTGAACCAGAAGAACCATTATCAGTATCAGAATGATGATGTTCATTTAAAAATTCATCTGAAAAAAGAGAAGTTTTAAAAGACTTTTATGTATACTAGAAGGAGAAATAACAGACATAGCCTTCTTAATGGATTTAAAAATAAAATCTCTTATGTTATCAGGAACACTCTGAGAATTAGATGTTGACGGAACAGCAACAGGTAATGTAACAGTACTAAAGGAAATTTTATCTGCATTAACAAGTTTGTCATGACATGCAATACAAACAACAGCTGGAGAAACAGATACCAAAAGTTTATAGCAGATACACTTAGCTTGGTAGCTCCAGCACCGGGCAGCGATTTTCCTGAAGTATCTTCTGACTCAGTTGCAACGTGGAACATCTTGCAATATGTAATAGAAAAAACAACATATAAAGCAAAATTTATCAAATTCCTTAAATGACAGTTTCAGGAATGGGAAAAAATGCCAGTGAACAAGCTTCTAGCAACCAGAAGCAATAAATAATGAGACTTAAATAATGTGGAGACAAAAAATGACGCCCATATTTTTTAGCGCCAAATAAGACGCCCACATTATTTGGCGCCTAAATGCTTTTGGCGCCAAAAATGACGCCACATCCGGAACGCCGACACTCACTTTTGACGCAAAAAAAAAAAAAAAAACGTCAAAAAATGACGCAACTTCCGGCGACACGTATGACGCCGGAAACAGAAAAAAAAATTTGCGCCAAAAAAGTCCGCGCCAAGAATGACGCAATAAAATGAAGCATTTTCAGCCCCCGCGAGCCTAACAGCCCACAGGGAAAAAGTCAAATTTTTTAAGGTAAGAAAAAATGATTGATTCAAATGCATTATCCCAAATATGAAACTGACTGTCTGAAAATAAGGAATGTTGAACATCCTGAGTCAAGGCAAATAAATGTTTGAATACATATATTTAGAACTTTATAAAAAAGTGCCTAACCATAGCTTAGAGTGTCACAGAAAATAAGCTTACTTACTTACCCCAGGACACTCATCTACATGTTGTAGAAAGCCAAACCAGTACTGAAACGAAAATCAGCAGAGGTAATGGTATATATATAAGAGTATATCGTCGATCTGAAAAGGGAGGTAAGAGATGAATCTCTACGACCGATAACAGAGAACCTATGAAATAGACCCCGTAGAAGGAGATCATTGCATTCAAATAGGCAATACTCTCCTCACATCCCTCTGACATTCACTGCACGCTGAGAGGAAAACCGGGCTCCAACCTGCTGCGGAGCGCATATCAACGTAGAATCTAGCACAAACTTACTTCACCACCTCCATAGGAGGCAAAGTTTGTAAAACTGATTTGTGGGTGTGGTGAGGGTTTGGGGAAACTTTGCCCCTCCTGGTAGGAATGTATATCCCATACGTCACTAGCTCATGGACTCTTGAAATTACATGAAAGAAACAATCAGCTCTTTTTCAAGCCCAAAAAAACACCCAAAAAATTTAAATAAAAAAGCCTAAACCTAAGCCCCAAATAGGTACTCACTGTTCCTGAAGTCCAGCGGAGGCCTTCTTCCAGGCGGCTCCATCATCTTCTATGGAGTGGAGGTGCAGAACTGTCTTCCCAATGCCTGGATCCTCAGCAGCAGCGGTCCTCAGCGGCGTGGAGGCTCCTCTTCATGCAATTGTCCGTCGCACACTGAATATTGAATATTTATTGGGGTACGTAACATTCCTATTGGCTGAAATTTTGAAATCAGCCAATAGGATGAGAGCTACTGAAATCTTATTGGCTGATTGGAACAGCCAATAGGATTTCAGTAGCTCTAATTCTATTTGATGATTTCAAAATTTCAGCCAATAGGAATGCAAGGTACCCCAAGTTGATTGCGGTACCTTGCATTCAACCTTTAGTGTACGACGGACATTGGATGAAGAGGAGCCTTTATGCCACTGTTGAGGGCTATTGATAGTTTAGTATTAGATTAGGGGGTGTTTTTATTTTGGGGGGATTTTTTATCCTTTTAGGGGTATTAGTTTAGGTTTACATTTTTTTTTGGATAGCTTTGTTTATTTTTTTTTGTAATTTTATATTTTTTGTAATTTTAACTTTGGGGGTTGTAGTTTTTTTTGTAAATAGACTGCCCTCTGGGCAGTCTTATCGCCTAGTGCTGTATAAAATAGATCTCAATCCACACTTATCACAGTAAAACTTTTCCTACTATAGTGGAGCACTAAACTTAGCACTGTTCACTATTATATATAATATATATGTGATATATTTTACAAGGCCTAATCTTATGGTCCAAAAACCACAGGGGTGCACGTACAACAGGTTGAGATAGAGCATTATCTGAACAACTCAGTTTTCCTCAGAAATCATATGTAGAAAACACTACAGTTTTAAAATACAAAATAAGATTAAAGTCAGGGCCTCCGCCTGTGTAAGGCAGTCTGAGCAGCCACCCTAGTGCGCCCCCAGCAGGGGGGCGCCAGATCTGCCTGGCTGCCGGCATTGGCAAAGCAGCGTATTGAGAAATTATTTACATGCGCACGGAACACTAAATCTAACTGTCAGACTCAGACAGGACACAGACACTGTAGTTCCTACATAAACCACCCATACTTGCAATGCTAATTATGGCTTGCCATTAATTTTGCAGCATTGCTATCTATGCAGCATGGGCAGCAGGGGAGGGCGTGTATGTGAACTGTGAAGGCAGGCTTAGGCAGCTGAGCACACTTGCACTGCGCGTCCGCAGCGCCTAACTCCTGTGTCCTGTCCTCTCTGACTGAGAGACTGTGCGTCACGTGCACGGTCAGTCAGTGACGTGAAGCCTGGAGGCAGACAGCAGTGGAGCCGACTCTCTCTCGGAGAGGGAAACAAATGGATGTGCTGGATGCTGGCGCCTCGTGGCTGTTCTGTTGTCACCTCGTGACTGTTCTGTTGTCACACTGACACTGATGATTTGAGGCTGAGCGGAGCCATGTAAGTGACGCCCACCCAGATGGTCAGAGAAACCGGCGGTACACACTCTGAAGCAAGTAAGAGGTAGGATGTCATGGCAGATCATTTAATTTATAACAGAATACTTCCTGGCTGTATTATTATTTAATTTTAGGGTACCATATATAAAATGCAAAGCTATATAACACAGTATACTTTTTTATACAGTATATTTTCATATAAAATCTAACTGCACCACTTACACACTAGTCCCCCCCCCCCCCCCCCCATCAGCCTATATGCACATGATCACTTATTTGAAGAACCCAGGCCAGGTGTAATTTCTGGGTGGGGGGGAACTGCTACTATATGGTTGCTGCTTGCTGGGAAAAAATATGTTTTGCATTAAATCATGGAGTGACATGGTGATTAATACATTAAATAACTACTTTTATATATATATATATATATATATAAAAATATACATATATATATATATATATATATATATATATATATATATATATATATATATATATATATATATATATATATATATATATATATATATATATATATATATATAGTTGTGCTCATAAGTTTTCATACCCTGGCAGAATTTATGATTTCTTGGACATTTTTCAGAGAATATGAATGATAACACAAAAACTTTTCTTTCACTCATAGTTAGTGTTTGGCTGAAGCCATTTATTATCAATAAACTGAGTTTACTAGTTTTAAATCATAATGACAACAGAAACTACCCAAATGATCCTGATCAAAAGTTTACATACCCCAGTTCTTAATACAGTGTATTGCCCCCTTTAACAAAAATGACAGCTTGAAGTATTTTGTGGTATTTGTGGATGAGGCTCTTTATTTTCTCAGATGGTAAAGCTGCCCATTCTTCCTGGCAAAAAGCCTCCAGTTCCTGTAAATTCTTGGGCTGTCTTGCATGAATTGCACATTTGAGATCTCCCCAGAGTGGCTCAATGATATTGAGGTCAGGAGACTGAGATGACCACTCTAGAACCTTCACTTTATTCTGCTGTAGCCAATGACAGTTCGTGTTTAGGATCATTGTCATGTTGGAATGTCCAAGCACGTTCCATGCGCAGCTTCCGGGCTGATGAATGCAAATTTTCCTACAGTATTTTTTGATAACATACTGCATTCATCTTGCCATCAATTCTGACCAAATTTCCGGTGCCTTAGTAGCTCACACATCCCCAAAACATGAGCGATCCACCTCCGTGTTTCACAGTAGGAATGGTGTACCTTTCATCATAGGCCTTGTTGACTCCTCTCCAAATGTAGCATTTATGGTTGTGGCCAAAAAGCTCAATTTTGGTCTCATCACTCCAAATTACTTTGTGCCAGAAGGTTTGAGGCTTGTCTCTGTGCTGTTTAGCGTATTGTAAGTGGGACACTTTGTGGCATTTGCGTAGATGGCTTTCTTCTGGCAACTCGATCATGCAGCCCATCTTTCTTCAAGTGCCTCCTTATTGTGCATCTTAAAACAGCCACACCACATGTTTTCAGAGAGTCCTGTATTTCACCTGAAATTATTTGTGGGGTTTTCTTTGCACCCCGAACAACTTTCCTGGCAGTTGTGGCTGAAATTTTAGCTGGTCTACCTGACCGTGGTTTGGTTTCAACAGAACCCCTCATTTCCCACTTCTTGATTAGAGTTTGAACACTGCTGATTGACATTCTCAATTCCTTGTATATCTTTTTATATCCTTTTCCTGTTTTATACAGTTCAACTACCTTTTCCCGCAGATCCTTTGACAATTCTTTTGCTTTCCCCATGATTCAGAATCCAGAAACGTCAGTGCAGCACTGGATGAAAGATGCAAGGGTCTGTCAGGAGTCCAGAAACTCATTGACCTTTTACACACACACACACACACTAATTACAAGCAAACAGATCACAGGTGAGGATGGTTACCTTAAATAGCCATTCAAACCCTTTTGTGTCAACTTGTGTGCATGTTATCAGGCCAAAATCCACAGGGTATGTAAACTTTTGATCAGAGTCATTTGGGTAGTTTCTGTTGTCATTATGATTTAAAAAGAGTAAACACAGTTGATTGATAATAAATGGCTTCAGCCAAACACTAACCATGAGTGAAAGAAAAGTTTTTGTATTATCATTCATATTATCTGAAAAATGTCCAAGAAATCATAAATTCTGCCAGGGTATGTAAACTTATGAGCACAACTGTAACTATATATATATGGAATTGTATTATTTATATATATATATATATATATATATATATATATATATATATATATATATATGTGTGTGTGTATATATGTATATATATATATATATATATATATATATATATATTGTGTGGCTGTTTTAGGGTCTCAGGTATTGGAAAGGACCTTGACGTGGTACCTGAGCTTGTCCCATTTGGCCAGATGCGGTGACTAACCTTTCCATTTTTGCTTTTAAATCTTAGCTGAGAGCTTGTAAGTGAGTGCTGGGTTTTCTCTGTTTGTTGTATTAATTTGTTTTGCAATTTTCCCTATGGTTCTTGCACCCAGACCTGTCTGGGGTTAACTGCTTGTGGCTCTGGGGACAGCACAGCTTCCTGTGAGTGCCAGTGGCACCCAGGGCTGAGCATGTTGCAGGGTCATGGGATGTGTACCCGGTCCGGTATGAGAGTGCAGTTCCCTTCCGTGTTTTGTATATGTCTAGGGTGATTACATATTCCTGTGCACCCTTCCCTTGTTTTCAGTTTGTTTGGATTTGAAAGCTTGCATTGTGTGGCTGTTTTAGGGTCTCAGGTATTGGAAAGGACCTTGACGTGGTACTTGAGCTTGTCCCATTTGGCCAGATGCGGTGACTAACCTTTCCATTTTTGCTTTTAAATCTTAGCTGAGAGCTTGTAAGTGAGTGCTGGGTTTTCTCTGTTTGTTGTATTAATTTGTTTTGTAATTTTCCCTATGGTTCTTGCACCCAGACCTGTCTGGGGTTAACTGCTTGTGGCTCTGGGGACAGCACAGCTTCCTGTGAGTGCCAGTGGCACCCAGGGCTGAGCATGTTGCAGGGTCATGGGATGTGTACCCAGTCCGGTATGAGAGTGCAGTTCCCTTCCGTGTTTTGTATATGTCTAGGGTGATTACATATTCCTATGCACCCTTCCCTTGTTTTCAGTTTGTTTGGATTTGAAAGCTTGCATTGTGTGGCTGTTTTAGGGTCTCAGGTATTGGAAAGGACCTTGACGTGGTACCTGAGCTTGTCCCATTTGGTTAGATGCGGTGACTAACCTTTCCATTTTTGCTTTTAAATCTTAGCTGAGAGCTTGTAAGTGAGTGCTGGGTTTTCTCTGTTTGTAATATATATATATATATATATATATATATATATATATATATATATATATATATATATATATATATATATATAAAATTAAATTCTATATATATCTCAAATATGAGAAATAAATATATATAACTTGCTTAATTTTTTTTGCTTGTTTTTTCAATGTTAGCTTAATATTTTACCTATAAAAGGTAATTGCTATTTTGTGCAAGTACTATAAGACTGTGATTGTGAAATAAAAATATGAATACTTTAAAAAGATGGATATAATGTTTTGGATAGAAAGGGAAGAATCCTAATTGTAACAGGGTTGCTATTTAACAGACCAGTATCAATAGTGAATGTATATGCCCCCAGCTCCGGCAGAATTTCCTTTTTCAAGCGTTTACAAGCCATGGTATTAGAAACACAGAAAGACACACTGATACTGGGGGGAGACCTTAACGTTGCGATGGACTCCCTTATGGATTCATCAACTCACAAAGCTAGACCCCCATTGAGGCCCCGGATGATGTTTTTAACTGTAACAGGAGATTAGGGCTGGTGGATGTGTGGAGGATCCAACATCCTCAACAAAAAAATTACACCTTTTATTCGCATCCATGGGCCATGTACTCAAAAATTGATTACCTATACATCGACCAATCAGGGCTGTCCTTAGCGTCTGACACTGACATAGTACCAACTTCTTGGTCTGACCACTCAATGATCTCCCTTGACTTGAACTGGCCCGACTCTCCAATATTCCCATATACTTGGAGACTTGAGGAATATATGCTACACCACCCCCCGACTGTCCAAGCATTAACTACCTCCATATCAGAATACTTTCAATTTAACAACACTGCTGAGTCCTCTCCTCTCTTGACCTGGGAGGCACATAAAGCGGTGATAAGAGGGGAATTTATTAAACTAAGGGCCCAAATGAAAAAAACAGTATAATTCTACACTTCAGGAATTGAATGATAAATTGAGGAGGTTAGAACTACAACATAAAAATTCACCCAAGAATGCTAGCCTATTGGCCCATCTTACAACCACTAGAAGAGAGATTAACAGTATACTCTTAAAGGAAGCACAGAGAAAGGCCCTAGCATTGAGGAAGACTTTCTTCTATGAGGGTAATATAGTAGGTCCTTACTTAGCGAGAGCCTTAAAATCGAAAAGGGGACTAAGCCACATACATAAAATTAAAACAGCAGAGGGTTCTTTCGTCTATGACAGTAAAGGAATCGCGAACCAATTTAGCAGTTTTTATAAAAACCTTTATAACCTAGAAACCCCAGACTCAGCAACACATTACGCAGATTTACAAAAATATATTGAGGATGCAGGTTTGCCCCAATTGTCACTGGACCAGAAGGCCAAACTAGAAAGTCTAATTAATGTACAGGAGCTTCACAAAGTCATATCTCACCTCCCAAATGGCAAAAGCCCTGGCCCTGATGGGTTCATAAACCAATATTATAAGACATTTAGGAATCTGCTAATACCTCACCTTTTAGCCTTATTTCAGAGTATAGATGACTCAGGTAAATTCTCTACAGACATGCTACAGGCGCATATCTCGGTAATCCTTAAACCCGACAAGCCACAAGACGACCCAGGCAGTTACCGCCCTATATCTTTATTAAATGTAGATCTTAAAATTTTCAGTAAAATTCTTGCCAACCGCATCAACACTATACTGTGCGAGTTAGAACATGTAGATCAAGTGGGGTTTTTCCCCCAAAGGGAAGCCCGCGACAACACAATCAGAGCCATTTCCTTAATGGAATATGCCAAATTTCATCAAACTAAGTCAGCGTATATAACAACGGATGCTGAAAAAGCGTTCGATAGAACGAATTGGCAATTCCTTAAGGACACTCTATGCACCTTTGGATTCGGCAGTAACATGATTTCACGCATTTTTAGTTTATATTCCCATCCTAGTGCTAAAGTGAAAGCTAATGGTATGCTCTCAGACCCCTTCACGATTCAAAATGGTACACGCCAGGGCTGTGCTCTATCCTCTATATTGTTTATACTGACGATGGAGGTGTTGGCTTCCTATGTCCGTAAGAACAAAGACATCAAAGGCATCCAAATAGGCCCGAATGACTATAAAATTGCCATGTATGCGGACGACGTTCTGTTTTCAGTGTCGTCCCCTACATCCTCCATCCCAGCAGTAATGAATGAAATCGACAAATTTGGCAGGTTTTCAAATTTCCTAATTAATAAAACAAAGTCTGAGATTCTAAACATCTCGTTGACAGACCTGGCATTTCGCAATCTTTCATCCCTAAGCCCTCTACGACTACAGACTGACTCCATTAAATATTTGGGTATACATATATCCCCTCACTACTCTACCCTCTTTAATAAAAACTATGAAGCCTTACTACGTAGCATTCAGAGACCTCACAGAATGGGCAACAAGATCACTTTCATGGTGGGGAAGAATCCAGTCTATAAAAATAACCACTATACCACAGATATTATATATACTTCAAGCCCTTCTCCTACATCTTCCCAGTGGGTACATACAAAAATTGCAGAATAAAATCAAGTGTAAGCCTAGAGTTAATCGGAACACCCTTTACAGAACATCTGAATTGGGGGGGCTGGGGCTTCCTAAAATAGAGCAATATTATAACCAATGTTCCCTCTAAATTTTTTTCATTGCGTGCAAAAAATTTTTTCTGTGTGCAGGCTTTATACCGCTTGTGTGCGGCATTGAGCATAGACACACACATACATATATATATATATATATATATATATATATATATATATATATATATATAATATATATACACATACACGTATATATGTGTGTGTGTATATATATATATATATGAATTGAACAGACCTGTGAGTTCATGGTTAACTCACAAAGGTCTGTTCAAATGCAGATAAAAATGTCGGGTCTG